>NC_051182.1:13957008-14032727 GCF_013339695.2 Rhipicephalus sanguineus | reverse complement strand
CTTCACTTACCTTTGCAAAAACGGTATTTCCAATTGCAATTCAATATTAACCGACGCAACAACGATAAAACACACTTGTTGCACCACAGGCGTACCAGGTTGACGCGCGAGGCCAAGCGCGGTATTTTAGTGTAGCACAATCGTGCGCGTACAGTACGCTAGATAATTCTGGCACAATGTCGTCAAGCTTGCAGTCACTTCAGCGGTTCCCACGATGTAGCACCAGTTGACGTCCTCGCGTCATCAAACTTCTACGTCGCCGAGAACTACGCACACAGCTGACTTGGAAAAACGCGGTCTTGCAGGAGGCCATCTTGTCCCGCAACCAACGGACAAAAGTACACAACTGAGGCGTCTGAAACATTGCCGTTGATGAGATGGCAGCTGAACGAAATCAGGGCTCATCGTCCGACTGTGCCCACCGCCTTAACACAATATTAACGTGCAACGTTCAAGGAAGACGGACGAAAGCGACGAGCCGAGCCGTTCTTGTCGGATGCGCTACAGCCACTACAGCACAGTGCACAGCGCGCGCTCTCACGGCCACCGAAAGAAATAAAAGAAAGTGGAGAGAGGAGTTAGCTTGGAGCATGGGCAGTCGGTGAAAGCAAGAGGACGTGTTGCGTCATCGGTGTGGCGTATTGTCGAGAGATGGCGTAGTTGGTTTTTGCGCAACGAAATCGCAAACTTGATTCAAAATGCATGGGATCCTATGGGGGTTGGGAGAGGGCACAACCGCCTTGCCGAGCGGTGGCGCCACCATACCGATGCACGAGGCGGATAACTGTTTGCTATTTGGAACGAAGGCATCGGCTATCATGGTGTGAGCCATTTTCTGTCACAACAAACCTCTCTCTTTATAAAAAATTATGCTATGATTAATTGTAATGAATAAGCAAGACGTAATTATGCTCATGACAGCATAAATACAAGAAATATGTGTAATTATTTCAGTATATGGCCTTATTAGATTGCAATATCTTCTTTTCTGTCATGTCTGTCACACCACTCCTTCATACAGAGAACTTGGTTTGAAATCCATACTGGTTTTTTTCAGATAAAAAAAGAAGAAGGTTATGAAAAAAGAACAAAGGCACACTGGAGAAAGTCCACATGTCCCAAGAAGTGAAACATCGTAAAAAAAAACCAAAGATCACAATCTTTAGGTGTTTTAGAGAAGGCCAAACTTTAAATGCCGTTTTCCCAATACCGTTTTTTTGGCATCTTGCTCAGCTCGTGGAGCAGATATCTTGGCAACTACTGCACAGATTTTGATTCCGTTTTTTCTTTTTTAATCCTTGAAGTCTTGTTGACAGGATGACATTATTCTTACCTGCTTAGGGCCTAGTTTTTTTTGTATGTGATAATTAGTGCATGAGAAGTTCTGATGCAATGCATGAGCTGATGGGGATGTTATTTGTAAAAAAACTAAAGGAATAGACAATTTTTAATAATGTCATCCTGTGTAGAGTTCTTTGAGTAAAGATCAAAACCACTTGGACCTTCTTGGCATGTTTTTTTTGTTACAATGCTAGGCTTTTCACAGCAGTTACATTGTCATCAGATATGTAGCATATGTAATTTTGAAAAACTACTTGAGATATCACAATGAAACCTTTATCTATAGCTATTCGAGACACTCTTCAATATGCCTGCCAAATTCATTACTCTAGGTCACAAACAAAAAAGTTTTTTTCGATCGCCACCTCCCACCCTTAAACGCCAGTGTAGTCGACGTGCCTGGTAACGCCACGATGTGCACCCACCTACTATGATTGCAAAAAACGCGTCGATCCACCTCCTAATGCTTGGCTCAAAGCCAACCATGCAGCATAGACAACTGCTCGCTGAATGCTTCGCATAAAGCCTGTTTCACATGCAGCGATTTTGCTCCAAGAGCGGAGCGGCTGCCGTCCGCGGAAGGCCCAAAACAGGTTTTAAAGGGCGACCAAAGGACGCTGCGATCTTGTTCGCTCCATTTGGAAAAATTCGCTCGCGGCAGCGCGTCTAAACGTCTGCCCAAGGTCAACCAATGGGGGAGCCGTGACGTGGGGGGCACGTGACTGGTAGGGATGGAGACGAGAGGCAGCCGCGCGCGGCCGGGAGGAACTCGCTCCGACTCGGTTTCCTAGCAGACGACATTTGCTGTAACGAGCTGGCAGTGTAGAAAACGCCGTTCTTTTCCTTTTGTTGTTCTTTACTGCGCTTCCATCAAAGCAGACAAATCGTTTGCACGTGCCATTTTGTTCTTTTGCATTTTTATCTAATCGTGACACCAACATAGGTCCGGACAGGGGGAACCTACGACACCTCCGCACTTGTTCGCAGCAGATGTTTCAGTTTTTTTTTTTTTACTACTCTGGTGCAGCACGTTCGAATAGTTTACTGCTTTCTTTTTCTTTTTTTTTAGTGGTCACGTACCCCGAAGACGACAAATGCCGCCGCCTCTTTACTGCAGAATGTCAATAGGCAAAAAAAAAAAAAAAAAGAGACGAGCTCCTTCACAAACCCACAATGTCGTTGACTGGGCCGCTTGCATCCGGTTGCCGGCCCATACGGCGCACCAACGCCTTGCGGCATTCGAGAGCAAAATCCAAAGGTTTCACAGCGCATACAACGAGGACGAGCAAAGAAGAGACACACACAGCGCTGAACTTACAACTGGCCTTTTATTTTCCTGCCACGGCAATATATATGCGCATTTTTACAGGAAAAAAGGAAGAACAGAGCAGACGAGGTATACAAAATCAGTCAAAGGAACAGCAACCCATTATCGATATCACATGTTTTGAGATAAAAATTCACTTTCCTTGCTCGAAAGAGCAAGCGACGCAACACTGACACACTTTTCACCACGTTTCAAAATTTCCTGGGCTTCTATAATTTCGCGCGCTATCCTATTTTTGTTTCTCGCGAGCACACGTGTGTGATCGAAAAGAGGCCGGCACCCACACACGTGTGCTCGCGAGAAACAAAAAATAGGATAGCGCGCGAAATTATAGAAGCCCAGGAAATTTGAAACGTGGTGAAAAGTGTGTCAGTGTTGCGTCGCTTGCTCTTTCGAGCAAGGAAAGTGAATTTTTATCTCAAAACATGTGATATCGATAATGGGTTGCTGTTCCTTTGACTGATTTTGTATACCTCGTCTGCTCTGTTCTTCCTTTTTTCCTGTAAAAATGCGCATATATATTGCCGTGGCAGGAAAATAAAAGGCCAGTTGTAAGTTCAGCGCTGTGTGTGTCTCTTCTTTGCTCGTCCTCGTTGTATGCGCTGTGAAACCTTTGGATTATGCTGCACCAACTAGCCCAACGCTCAACCTTAGTAAACGAGAGCAAAAGCCACCGAAAGCCCTGTGAAAGCTTAAAACCCCAAAAACAGATTCTTTCTTTTCCTTTTCCATGGCCAAGTGTATGGGCGTGCAACATGACTTGCGTGGTAAAAAAAGAAAGCTGGAACAGAAATAAACGTGACTACTGAAGTTGTTTAATTGCACTCTGATACACTGCACATTTTCATCATTCAAGGTTTAGGCGCGTGAAAATCGATCACCGAAGTAGAAGGCTCGTGAAACTTGCAACCCAAGCGCACCAAAACAAGCGAGCCCGGAGAAAGGAAACCCGCGGATAACGGGCGCTTCCCAGAACCATCACTGCGCATCGCAGAGGCGCGCGCCGCGCAAAAGCGGTGCATGTGAAACGAAGCCGCGTCCGAGCGTCCTGCTGCCGCTCGATCGCTGCGGGCCCCGCCGCTCGGTCGCTCGCATGTGAAACAGGCTTAACACCGATTCCCACCAAGGCGTGGGTTCTGCCGAATACTTTTTTTCATAACCTGCTCCAAATTTGGATTTTTGTGCTCCAAAAGCAACATTCTGCTGCTCCAAAAATTGCTACAAATCCTATTTCGGCTTATTGTGCAGTCCCCCGAGATGAAAGACCGCTTACAGCAATCAACAGTCACGTGGCCGTCTTCATCGGTTCATTCACGTTTTTGCCGCCAGAGGCGCCACAGGTCATTTTTCGCGACTTTCAATTAAGAAATAAAAATATAAATCCATCTCTCACGAAAAAAACAGGGTTGGTTTGAGTCAGTGCAACGGACAATCTTTACATCTTGGAAATTCGCGCTTTTTTATCGTACGAGGACGGACTGAGTACACACACAAACACAGAGCGCAGACTAACAACTGTTTTATTTCAAGGCATTTTCCTCACATATATACCCAAGTGAAAGCATCACAAGAACCCGAAGCAAGATAAAATATTCAAATGGGCATGCGCATGACATATGAGTTAGTTTGTTCCTATGAAGTGGATTTCTTTTGAAGAAAGATTAATGGATGGTGCGCTGATACATTCGTCGGCATGTGCCTGTGTCATCATGTAAGATTCGGTTATAACTCGTTCCATTTTATCGTGTACCTGCGACAAGATTGTGGTTTTCTCGAAAAGCGGCTCACATTTACACTGCGAAACATGTGTTGCTAGATTTCCCGGATGCGTGATTAGTTGACAGTTATTTCGATGTTCTCTTAATCTTGTATTTAAACACCTTTCCGTCTGTCCGACGTATCTCCTACCGCATGTCAAAGGAATGTTGTAAACTACTTCCTTATTGCATTCCACAAACTTTCTAACGTGGTTTATACCGCAATTGTTACTCTGGCTTCTGCAATGTAGAATGCAATGCAGTGCAATGCACGATCGACAAGGGACCAAAGTTTGCGGTAAAACCCACTGTTAAACCGGCAAAGTTGATCGGAATCGTACACTCGATTGCTAATCGAGTTCCAGAAGGAAAAAGAGAGGCCACAATCTCGGAAAGCATGGACTGCGTCATGCGGTATTCAAAACCAAAAAAATCGAGGATGTGCTGTTAAAGAAACAGTCAACTATCTCACACGCTCCAACTTGAAGCTGCTGCTAACGGACAAGACCGCGAGGTTCATGGTGATGAAGAAAGATGAATATGAACAAAAGGCGACAGAAGCAATTATGAAGAATTTTGAAGCTTCTGACTACGACGAAAGAAATCTAAAGCAGGTACAAAATCTGGCTGTAAAAACGTGTGAAAGACTTGGCCTCAACAAGCTACGAACGAAAGTAAAAGGAAGTAGTGAACTCACCCTAAACCCGTTTTTCAACATTAAGATGCATAAAGAAAACCGCCCCTTTCGAATGATCGTCGAGGACAAAGGAACATGGCAACGATGTGTGGCTATGTACCTAAAAACGCATCTGTCTGTTCTGCCAATAGAAGACCCATGCATGCTACGTCGATCCGAGGAAGTGATCGCATTCATCAAGGAAAGTGAGCCAATTATGTGTTTTTTCTATTGATGTTAAAGATATGTTTACAATATACCACAACCGGCAGCAATCCAAGCCGTTGAAGAGTGCATAGAGTCGTTTGGTGAAACAGCTTTCGAAAAACAATGTGGAACCAGTGCGCACGGTTTTATTGAACTTCTAAAACTCTATCTGCAATCACTGTTTGTTGAATACGAAGGTGGTGTGTACGCGCAGCGAAAAGGAATCTGTATCGGCTCATGCTTAGCTCCTTTGCTGTGCAATCTTTTTATGGCAAAGGGAGACCGACTTTTAATGCCGTTTTTTAATGAGATGCACGTGAAAGCTTGCTTTAGATACGTGGATGATTTCCTGCTTTGCCTACCATACAAAAGATCGGATTCAGTTAACGTGGAAAAAATCTTGCAGAAGTTCACAGAAGTGTTTCCGGGGCTAGAATTCACGTTTGAAATGCCAACTGAGTCTTCTTTAAAGTTTCTAGACCTTCAGATTTTTCTTAATTGTGATCATACATGTTGGATGTACTTAACAAAAGGAACTAAGGCCATCATGAGATACAGTTCTGCGCATTCAAAGTTAATCAAAAGGGGCGTAGCATTTTGTAGTCTAAAGCAAAGTGTGCAGAAATACTGTCCTCATAAAATAGCGCAGAGCGTCAACATACAGGTGGAAAGGCTGAAGTGCAGTGAATTTCCTGATTGTGTGATTGCGTCGGTGGCTGAAAAGCTGTTAAAAACATTAACGGAAAAAAAGAATGGTAAAAGTGAGGGATCCGCTACCGAAAAAAGCAAGACCAATAGTTCTGCCATACATACACACAGTCTCACACAAGCTAAAAAAGATTGCAAATGCACAGAATGTCGAACTGGTTTTCTCGGCTCCGGAAAAACTAATAGGAATGTGTCGAAAGGTTAATGGCTGCGAGGGAAGAAGCCAGAGTAACAATTGCGGTATAAACCACGTTAGAAAGTTTACAACATTCCTTTGACATGCGGTAGGAGATACGTCGGACAGACGGAAAGGTGTTTAAATACAAGATTAAGAGAACATCGAAATAACTGTGAACTAATCACGCATCCGGGAAATCTAGCAACACATGTTTCGCAGTGTAAATGTGAGCCGCTTTTCGAGAAAACCACAATCTTGTCGCAGGTACACGATAAAATGGAACGAGTTATAACCGAATCTTACATGATGACACAGGCACATGCCGACGAATGTATCAGCGCACCATCCATTAATCTTTCTTCAAAAGAAATCCACTTCATAGGAACAAAATAACTCATATGTCATGCGCATGCCCATTTGAATATTTTATCTTGCTTCGGGTTTTTGTGATGCTTTCACTTGGGTATATATATGAGGAAAATGCCTTGAAATAAAACAGTTGTTAGTCTGCGCTCTGTGTTTGTGTGTGTACTCAGTCCGTCCTCGTACGATAAAAAAGCGCGAATTTCCAAGATGCAACACCAACTAGCCCCTGTAGCTGCTCTAATCTTTACATCAGTGGAGTCAACTCATTTCATATTCTGGGCAGTTGTCTGTCCCTTTAAGGAACAAAATATGCTGTGTCCCTGACAGCTAGTACTAATAGCCCCTTCTAAATCTCAGCACGCTTTTCCGCAGGACACCAGTGTGTTGCGACAAAACTGGCTTAGAAACGTTCTCGACGCAATAAAACAAGCACCAGGAAATTTGAGAATCACTGTCCTTTTTTATTGCGATAGCAGTTATATGGACACTGGATGGGTTTCTCACGTCATGTTCAGTGTTCCGTATAAAATCCAAATTGATAACATCCCCCGGCGCATAGTATGTTCTACCGCGGGTAAAATCGTGCAAGTGCAGGCAACGAACGCGGCTGAAGCACAAATGAAATGAGCCAGCACATCTCCGTCACTCGGAGGGCACATGTGATAACACCACTCCTCTCGGGAGGCCTGCCGTCGAGGCAGAGAGGAAACGCCCCGCCCGAGCAGCAACATTGAACTTTGCTTCCAAAGGCGCGGTCGCGATCGCTGGCGCACGCGCTATCTCGGCAGCCATCAGCGGGTGGCTCGTATACCCTTCTACATGCTGCGCTCTCAATGCGAAGACACTGTGCAGAAAGAGCATCTTTCCCTGGAGCGGCCGTATTCTCTTACACCAACGTTTTGTAGAGTTACGCGAGATCAGATACGAACGAGTTTAGTGCCAACCTCACTTTGTATAACATTACAATTTGTTACTATTGAATTCACTGCTTTGTTCTTGCGGTGAAACTTTTACGGGGGGTTAGGGTTAGGGTCTGCGCGTCTGTATTAGATGACGATGCCCACACTGCAGATGACCAACGCGGCCTCCATTTCTCACTAAAATTTGCGCAACTGAGAAAATTTTGAAGCTGGTCGGGCATTCTGGCGCAGCGTGGCGCAATTGCAACAAATTTCACGGTTTTGGATCAGCTTGGCACTAATATAAGGAATTGTATCAAATTGGCGCAATTGGTGCAGCTGTTGCACCCCTGTACATGTTGTTCTTGTGGTTTATGGAGCGCAAAAGGCCAGCTGTTATCCATGGTGTGCGTTTAAAATTAGTTCTCGTAACAGTGATAGTGGTCTCTCCAACCGTCATGTGTCTCTGTAAAATGTCGATAAATGCATTATATTTTTCCTCAGTTGAACTTGCAGAATACATTTCTTGCCAGTTCTCTCTTGCCAAAGAGTGGAAAATCTGCTTCTTGTCATAAAATGTGCGCGACTTTATTTTTTGTTGTTTGATTAGTCGGATTTGATATTACAAACACTGACAGACGATCAGTGATGTCACATGAAATGACGCCTGTTACAAAGATTGGTGATGGACGGCTTGTTATAATGTGGTCAAGTATACTTTGTTGCGAACTTGTTACACGAGTGACAGATGTTAATTGCAGCAGACCTTCGCGAGCGAGCAAGTCAGTATAAGAATGTAACTTAGCAACGTTGCTTGTTGGGCGAGTTGGAACGAGTCAGTCATAGCGTAGTTAGCGCAAAAAACAGGCAACAGACGAGTGAGAGGACAAGGACACAGCGCATTCTTCCAACTAAAGTTTATTGGATTGGAACGCATGTATATATACACGCAGGGAAAGCAAGAAAAGAAAAAAAACCAAGAAGTAAAACCCGAAAGGTGAAAAGAATAAAAGTGCCGATAAGTCACACACGTGTGCCAACACCGCCCACCTTCCCATGTCTCGCCAAAAACAAAGCTCTTTGTCAGAAAGATGCAAGGAAGGCGTGCTTACGCATGCGTCCCCAGACCGTTTAATTTCCTCAGCCTCGATGATTTCCCTCACCCTTTGGTCCCGACTGCGTGCAAGGACCGCAGTGTTATCAAAGAGGGGCCTACACTCACAATCCCGCACGTGGATGCCGAGGTGCCCCGATACTGTCGTTTGGACGCTGTAGTAGTGCTCACGGAGCCTCTCGTTCAGGCAACGTCCCGTCTGACCCACGTACTTTCTACCACACGTCAGAGGGATGGCGTACACAACGCCTTGAACGCATGGAACGAACTTTCGCTTATGGTCTGTGGTGCAGCCCTCTTTTTTCTTTCATCCGAGAGGTCGAACTGCACAAGCCCGAAAGCTTTTCAGGGGCCGAAAAAAACCACGCGAACCCCAGCGCTTTCCCCGATTTTCTTAAGCCTGTGCGAGACATCATGCACATAAGGCACCACAGCTGTCTTCTTCTTATCTTGCGCCCTCCATCTCGCTCTGCGTTCCTCCTTCTTCCTGGGGTCCCTGATATCCCTAAGCAAGCCTTCAGTCACAGACGACACCACGTCCGGCGTGTAACCTGCGACCCTAAGGCGGGACACCTGCTCCAGAAAGGCGTCATCCACCTTGTGGTGACACGACTTGCACAGGGCCTTCTGCAAGGCCGAGTGCGCTATTGCCCTTTTCACCAGCTTCGAGTGGCCCGACGAGAAGGGCAGCAATGGCTTCTGAGCACGAGGCTCATACCGCCAACAGGTGTGATGTCCCGAAAAAAACAGCCTCAAGTCTAGAAACTTGATGGTGTCACCTTCAGGGAGCTCATACGTGGCCTCAAGGGGTTGGAGCTCGTCCTGGAAGACCTTCAAGATAGACATGGCATTCTGTTCGCAACCTGCCAAATCTGCCGAGTGAAAAACCAAAAAATCGTCCACATACCGGAAAACTTTCACAACGCTAGCCCCTTGTAACTGGTTTTCCAGTTTCCTATCAATGCGGGCCAAGAACAGGTCGCTAAGGATCGGAGCAATGACTGTACCTTAAGTCAACCTTTTCTGCCTGGGCTGGTGATGTGTTTTTGCAACGTCAGGGCATCTGTATAGGGTCGTGCATTGCTCCGATCCTTAGCGACCTGTTCTTGGCCCGCAATTGATAGGAAACTGGAAAACCAGTTACAAGGGGCTAGCGTTGTGAAAGTTTTCCGGTATGTGGACGATTTTTTGGTTTTTCACTCGGCAGATTTGGCAGGTTGCGAACAGAATGCCATGTCTATCTTGAAGGTCTTCCAGGACGAGCTCCAACCCCTTGAGGCCACGTATGAGCTCCCTGAAGGTGACACCATCAAGTTTCTAGACTTGAGGCTGTTTTTTTTCGGGACATCACACCTGTTGGCGGTATGAGCCTCGTGCTCAGAAGCCATTGCTGCCCTTCTCGTCGGGCCACTCGAAGCTGGTGAAAAGGGCAATAGCGCACTCGGCCTTGCAGAAGGCCCTGTGCAAGTCGTGTCACCACAAGGTGGATGACGCCTTTCTGGAGCAGGTGTCCCGCCTTAGGGTCGCAGGTTACACGCCGGACGTGGTGTCGTCTGTGACTGAAGGCTTGCTTAGGGATATCAGGGACCCCAGGAAGAAGGAGGAACGCAGAGCGAGATGGAGGGCGCAAGATAAGAAGAAGACAGCTGTGGTGCCTTATGTGCATGATGTCTCGCACAGGCTTAAGAAAATCGGGGAAAGCGCTGGGGTTCGCGTGGTTTTTTCGGCCCCTGAAAAGCTTTCGGGCTTGTGCAGTTCGACCTCTCGGATGAAAGAAAAAAGAGGCTGCACCACAGACCATAAGCGAAAGTTCGTTCCATGCGTTCAAGGCGTTGTGTACGCCATCCCTCTGACGTGTGGTAGAAAGTACGTGGGTCAGACGGGACGTTGCCTGAACGAGAGGCTCCGTGAGCACTACTACAGCGTCCAAACGACAGTATCGGGGCACCTCGGCATCCACGTGCGGGATTGTGAGTGTAGGCCCCTCTTTGATAACACTGCGGTCCTTGCACGCAGTCGGGACCAAAGGGTGAGGGAAATCATCGAGGCTGAGGAAATTAAACGGTCTGGGGACGCATGCGTAAGCACGCCTTCCTTGCATCTTTCTGACAAAGAGCTTTTGTTTTTGGCGAGACATGGGAAGGTGGGCGGTGTTGGCACACGTGTGTGACTTATCGGCACTTTTATTCTTTTCACCTTTCGGTTTTTACTTCTTGGTTTTTTTTTCTTTTCTTGCTTTCCCTGCGTGTATATATACATGCGTTCCAATCCAATAAACTTTAGTTGGAAGAATGCGCTGTGTCCTTGTCCTCTCACTCGTCTGTTGCCTGTTTTTTGCGCTAAACTACGCTATGACAGTATAAGAATAATTAATAGAGTCCTTCTGAGCGACGTCAATACTGATATCGCCCAGTAAAATGACATGAAGATTCGGTTCCCAATGTAGGTATCGAGTAGTTCTCCAAGTTCTTGGAAAAAGTGTTCGATTTTGCTAAGTGGTGATCTGTATACAACGCCTATCAAGGTTTTTTTTTAGTCTTGTGTGGCAATAAGCCTTTCGTGGTATGATCAGGTTGAACTTCAATGAACAAAGTTTCACATAAATCCGATGTAATTACAATGTCGCGCCTGACAGAATAAGACACTGATGTATTGATATAAAGTGCGACGATGCAGTGCGCAGCTGGTCTGACAATAAATTCGATCTGTTAGCAACTTTGAGTTGATAGCCTGGTAATGGATAAGGAACATCAGCCCCATTGCTGAGCCAGGTTTCCGATAGTGCAATCACGTGGAATGAGTGCTTTAAGGATGTGTTCAAGACAAGCAGTTCGTCATAGTGCTTCTGCAGGCTGCGAACATTTAGATGAAGTAGTGACAGATGAGGTGATGTTTTCATTTGGCGATTATAAATTGTTCAACTTCAAGCAGTTCCAGAGCCATGATGATTCCCAAGGTGTATTAGCAGTGACATTATCGAGTGGCCGTTTACTGCTCTCAAAGAAAACGCGCAAGTTGTCATTCGTTTGTATTTTGTGCACATGACTTGCTACACTCTTTCTGGCTTTAATCACGCACTGTTCAGTCCACAGGAACTGCCACTGATGATTCTTTTTCAATGTCAGTGCTTCAGAGAATAGCGACTTGTTTTTCGGAATCAAGTGATCATTGAAGAACACTGCTGTGTGCTCCTTACTGCTTCCAAGGTCTCTTACGGTGAAGCGAGCTTTGCGAGCTTTCCTTTGGAATTCAGTTTTCTTATCCTGTGAAACAAATCGTACAATGATATTGTTTGCTTTAGGATTTCGTGGTGTAGGCACTCTGTGCACTGTGTTGATGTCTGCTGATCCTATTTCACACTGAACGAATATAAAAGCAGAGCGCAAAAAAGACGGGACACAAGAGACAAGAAGACGGGACGGGCACTCACTACCAACTGATTTTATTACGAAAGAATTGTGACGTACGCTCTCTATATTTCCCCCCAATTCTTTCGCAATAAAATCAGTTGGTAGTGAGCGCCCGTCGCGTCTTCTTGTCTCTTGTGTCCAGTCATTTTTGCGCTCTGCTTTTATTTTCAGACAATGCACCAACTCGCCCAGCAACGCATTCACGCTGAACCTTTCAACCAACATCCCTTATTAGCTGTGGAAGATTTTCATTTGCTGCATTTTGATTCCTCGAATTTATATATTGTTTAAGCGTGTGTATTGTTCTAAGTGAGACAATTCCCTTGTCAGACCAGCATTCACACTTTTCAGGTCATTATTTGATTTTGTTAAAGATGCGTTCTCGGCACGCATCTTGTCATTTGCAGCTTTTATCACATCATATTCTTTGCTCAAGAAGCCTATACTGGCAAGTGCATCGCTGAGTTCTGCGCGACCTGCTGACACTTTTTGTTCACTCAGTAAAAGCTTTGCTGCGAAATCATTTCTTAATGCGGTTAGTTTTTCTTCAAACCCAATTTTCATAGATTTCATTTCCTTTTCTAACTCCACGTTCTTGGGCATTTCAACGGCACATTGAGCGATCTGCAAAGGCTATTGAAAGAACTACAGTGCTACCATTATCCAGAGACTGACGCTCAGATTCATTGGAATCCGTCAAAATTCACCGTTTTCCAGAAGCACATGCGAGCGATGTCGACGCCATAACCGAAACCACGAGCGCTCGCCTCCTGACTGCAAGGTGCTTTAAATATCCCCCCGCGGCAGAAAAAAAACTCAAAAGAGACACTGATAAAATAATGACTCTTTTACCCTTTAAATGACGTTAGCTGTCCAGAAGCCCTCAGAGAGCGCCAAAATTAGAACTTAGTCATCATTAGCACAGTCACAATGAGAATAGGTGCGGTCACGAAAGTGTTAGCACATGCAATATCGCATGGCAGAAGTGTATAACCGCACCATGCATCAAAACACGTGAATTGCGCAATGAGTGTGTGGTTTAAAGGGCCACCCACTACAAAGCACTCAAGCATAATTAAATCATTATTATCTACGGCTCGCGTTGGTGCTAGCTTTCCCAGATGCTTTCTGTCTCCAGATAATCTGCTGCCGACGATGTTCAAATTTCTATCATATATGCAGTTCTATGCGAGTTTAAAATCCTTTGCTTTATTTCACCTTAGCTAGTTGGCTATCTATGAACACTGAAAGAATAAGCGCTAAAAATTGATGAGCACAAAAAGTGTCAGTCCTTTGTCTGTTCTCCTTTTTGTGTGTGTAAATTTTTAGCGCTTATTCTTTCAGTGTTCATTTCACCTCAGGATTATCTGACACTGTAAAATTAATTTTAAAAAATTGACTAAAGTGCGTTGGCGGGCTAGTTGGTTGTTCATGCTTAGTTTCTACAGCGCGACTAGACGCGGACGAAGAAGGAACACGCAAACACACACACAGCGCTGACTTTCCAGAAGCACATGCTAGAACCCTGAGCATTTTTACTGACGTGTTGTCCCCTCTTTTACTGACGCATGAAGTCCCAAAGGACAATTTCATAAGATTTTTGGACATAGGGTTGTATTGCCATCCAAGAGGTGTTTGCTGGAGCTACGAGCCTAGAGGTAACAAGCCGGTGTTGCCATTTGCATCGGCGCACTCCAAGTTAGTCAAACGTGCCGTGATTCAGTCGTGTTTCCACAATTCTTTGTCCAAGTCTTGTGAGCATAAGATTGAGGAAAGTTTGTGGGGCCAGGCCAAGCGTCTGTACGACTCCGGTTACCCCATGAGACTGTTGTCAGCGGTGGCGGAGCGCCTGAACAAAAAGTACAGGTCTAATCCGAGTGAGCATCAGAGTGACACTCGAAGGAAAAAGCTCGCAGTAGTGCCCTACATCCACACCGTATCTCACAACCTGAAAAGGATTGCGAGAAGGTCCGGTGTGGACGTTGTTTTTTCCGCGCCCGTGCGACTGCAGGGACTTTGCAGGCGAGTGAACGCCGAAAAGGAAAAAGAAAATGCTTCCTGTTCCACTAAACATAGCGAGAAGTTTGTTGCCTGCGCTAAAGACGTTATCTATTCCGTCCCGATGTCATGCTCCCGTGTGTACATTGGCCAGACCGGCCGGTGTGTGAATCAAAGGTTGCGCGAACATAAGTACAATGTCACGAAAGTTATTTCCGGACACCTTGCCATTCACTGCCAAAGATGTGGCTGTTTTCCCATTTTTGATAAAACTAGTATACTCAACAGGGCAAGAGATCGATTGACTAGAGAAATTATTGAAGCGTATGAAATAGATAAAATGAATGATACATGTGTCAGCATGCCATCCTTGTCTCTAACAGATAAGGAAAAGAGATATCTGGATGCGTCACTCTAGGCTGGTGGCAACTGGTTGTGATTGCGGCAGAACATGCGCGTTTGGGTCCTGCTTTTGTTTCTTGTTTTGTGTGCACCTGCTGGCGTGTGTCTATATAAGCGTCACGTGCATATGAAAAATAAACATTCCAGTTGAAAGTCAGCGCTGTGTGTGTGTTTGCGTGTTCCTTCTTCGTCCGCGTCTAGTCGCGCTGTAGAAATTTAAAAAATTGACCACCATCCTGCCCTGCAAACATGAATGTCCAGTGAAGCTGTATCAAATACCACACATGCTGATGGTGGGGTATGTTTTATTATTTCTTTAGAGTAATCGTGGTGATAATCGCTTTGTGGTCGCTGTGGTAGATTGTGATTGGTTCCGCAACCATTTGCAGCAAGACGAATTTGTTCCTTTCATCGAGCATTCACGTTGTTTTTCTGGTGTCTTTAATTTCCGTGGTCTACCCACGGCAGCCTTAGAATGAACTGAATGAGCCGCTAGACGAGTCTCCCTTTTATATATGAAAGCGGGAAACACACACAGGGAGAAGGAAGGGCCATTTAAAGTATTTTGAAGCCCTCACGTGAAGTGCAAAGCAGGTGCAACCCAAGGAGGATACATAGAATTTGCTGGAGTGGTGGGGGCGCTCGTCAAGTGAAGCCGGCCGTCTCCATATTGCAAGAGGCAGAAAGCGCGCGCCACTGCTTGCGTGCGTTATTTGACGCTCTGTCCATGAAAACACCAACGGTTTGACTATGGTTGCCTCTTGTGTCGCTTATGGATGTGCAAACAGGCTGAAGGAAGGTTGTAGCCTCACATTCTGCCCATAAGTACGCGAAAATATTTTCGAATGAGCCATTCGCGATATACTGAGGGGTGCTAATTGACGCGGTATGACAGGTATGAGCATGCAACAATAGCAGTGATATTTTTGACAGGTTTGCTAAAGATCCCTCAGTGCGGAACCTGTGGGAGAGTGCCATTCACCGTGGAATGTGAAAGACAAAGATCACCTATATGCTCCGTGCAGTTCACGCCGGACTGCTTTGACTGCTCGCTGGAAGCCGTTTTTTCTGAGGCTCAAGAATACGTATATGGGCTGAGAGACCCGGCAGGAAGTGCAGTGACAGAAGAACTGAAAAAAAAAAAAAGTGGATTTGTTGGCTTTTGGATATGCATGCATATGGCAAGCACCGAAAGAATAATTGACGAGGTTGTCGGCCAGGATCAGCTGAAGTACTTGCTGACAAACTCAGTCAATACCACGCCGAAAACTTCTTTGGGTTAATACGTGGATGAGGCGGACATAACAATGCAACAGCTGCACAGCCTATGGCTGCATACAAGCACCTGTCCGTTCAGACGGTGGTTCTTGTTCAGGAAACTTGCCCAAGACATTGTCTCCATCTTGAATGCAGCCACTACTGCTGCCATAGCACATGCAAAAAGCACACTCATTGACATGCGCAGATCATCAGCCCTGCAGGCCGATACTGACCCGAAAGCCACTCTGCTTTTGCCGGTTTCGTGGTGTCATACATAGCAGGCTTCAATGCTCGAAAAGTTCGTACAACAACTGCGTGTGAGCAGTGCATCACAGCCCTGCACTCAGGTTAGTTGCACCTTTAATTAAACAGAAGAGCAGAGGTGGAATTACTGCACCATCGCAAGACGTCACTGGCATGCGTGAAGAAGTAGAAAAAGGACTGATAGCTAATGGCTAAATGCATGTGATGCCATCATGATAACGAAGGGCAAAACACCTCATCTTGGAAGTCCTAGTAGCTTCTGCCGAGAAAAAGTGGTTCCAGTAACTGGAGCAGCACATCCTTGACTTTGACCCGCTTGAACGTTTACAATTTGTGCAAGCGAATCGCTTAAGAATACGTAAAAGTGAGTATACGCCACATGACGAAGGAACGAAACCAAGAATGGATCAATAATAAGGTGAGACCACCTCTGTCAAGGGCGATTACCTTCAGTAGGGCACCGGTCATCATGTTTTTCACCATGCGTCTGATTTAATTAAGCGCCTCTATCTAATGCCTGTGCAGGTGAATTCACTTCTATAGATGTCACTTGGCTGCTTACAAGTCGGAAATAAATGTTTGCAAGCAGAACTGCTTGATTTCATTGCTTTACAAACGCGAGCAACTTCATCGGCAGCGCGAAAAAGCATGCGTGCAGCAGCGCGCGGCTCCTTTCTGCCAGTGGCAAGATGGCCGCCGCGCGCTCGGCGCAGCTTCACTCTCCCCAATAGGGGCGCATAGGTGGCTTCCACTCCAGCAAGTTCTATGTATCCTCCTTGGTGCAACCTAATCACACATGGGAGGGTGTTCCCATTGTTCACAGTCGCCTTATCATCTACCATGTGGTTTTGATGCTTCTTTTGTGGTTTTCTTAACTCTTTCGTTACCGTGAGAAAATGGTTATTTTTCATATGCCTCGGGAAGAAAGTTTTTGCCAGTTTGAAAAGCACTCCATGCAGCATACCAAATTACACATAATGAAATGATCTTTAAAAAAAATATAAGTTGTAAAGCAACAAAAATATTGTGGAATGTATAAAAATTTGAAAGTGTGTAACTTTTTGTTGCCAGCTGATAAACAGAGCAATAAAAAACTATATATGAAAAACACTCAGAACAGAGAAAATTCAGAATATATATTTGAAGATAAATGACCCAGGAATAATATAAAAAATAAATGTACAACACAATGTTTCTATTAAAATATACAAAAAAATCTGAACAGATGTACTGCTTCGCTGCTCGTGCAATGTGGTGAAGCATTTCCTGGTTTTCGTTAGACACAGGTGCACTCGCGCACTTTCCGCATAACTCTTTTTTTGTTTTTTTACGACAATAGCCTACTCGTGTTCCAATACAGACTGATGCCCGCGATGTCAACAACACCTATATAAATCAGATGTGCAATGAACTTCACCACTTCGTGTGGCGTCACATCTTTCCATGAGCCACCTCTCTCCGCATATGTAGGCATTCCAAAATACGCATCCAAGCATATTTATTTGTATTTCTGCAGATAGTATTGAAAAAAAAGAACGAAATCACGCGCAGTCCTAAAACGTCTCACGCCGCTCTGTAGAGCGGGGCCGAGATCTGCTTCGGCGGCCTTCGTGTCGTGAGGAGAAGCTTTGCAGCCGGCGCCAGCACATCGTGCTCCTGCGACGTGTGGACTTCGCACGTAACCAGAGCAGCTCTAAGATTGTGCAGAAAGGTCAGCAGCTACGCAGGCGTGGCAGAAAAGATAACTTGAGGCTGTAAACGAAACCAACCCCTGAACGGCTGTGGATGTCCCAGCATGACGCAAAATATCGTCGCCATCAGAGCTTGAAGCTGAGGTGCTGTCATCTTCGGACTCAAAGCTCGTCATCACTAAATTCAGGTGTGGTTGCAAGATAGTTTCGAGCGGTTCGCGTTTATTGCAGCGCAGGTGCACACCCATGCACGCGTGACTAGCGACTAGCATCACGGGATGCGGCCCTGTGTCCAGGGGTGCAACAGCAGAAATAGGATTTGGAGCAATTTTTGGAGTAGCAAAATGTTGCTTTTGGAGCACAAAAATCCAAATTTGGAGCAGGTTGCAAAAAAAAAAAACCTGAATTTTTTAGCCCGAAATCCCAAATTTGGAGCAGTATAACAAAGAAGGCTTACTTTTAGAAAAGAAAAAGAAAAAAAAGTAAAAACCATTCAACATCAGCTAATTCGTTCAAGGTGCACGTGAACACTGCTATTTCAATAAAAGCAGTGTATTGAGCCACCCCACAGTGCGAACAATGACTAAGTCCACATTAGCATTTGCAGGACCTGTCAAATAATTCGACAGGCACTGGAAATGCTAATGTGGACCTGCGAACCTGGCAGCCTGGAAATTTGGGAGATTCGTAAAGCAGGAGCAAGTGGGGGTAGCGAAAAAAGAAAACTGCCATGCGCTTTTGTCTACTGTTTCTCAAGGCCTCAGAAACGCCATACACAGCAGCTCTAAATGATTGCCAATAATTTTTTAGACATCAGCGATCATACTAGTACTCGTAATTACACGGCGCGTGCACGAATGAGTAATTAAGGAACAAAATGTGCTGTGTCCCTGACAGCTGGTACTAATAGTATGCTTTTCTGCAGGACACCAGTGTACAAGAAAATTCGACGACGCACACCACCGAGGAAAGTAGGCGAAAGGAAAGAGCGTCAACTCGCAACTAATTTTATTCTTGCAAATCCACCGCAATATATACACCATGCCACACATGCGCAATAACACACCATGCGTCCCATCCAACAATCGCCCACTCTCAATGCACGTGCTAGTTTAGAAACCTGTCAAAAAAATCAAATTCAGCTGAACGCAGTACCACCGACGTATCGCTAATACATATATCTTTTTTCTTTCGGATGAGGTATGCTTCTAGCATCTCTCGCTCAATCACCTCCTTGCTTCTACCTAAAATAGTGATATTGGCAAATCTTGCCTCACATCCACACGCGCTGCAATGCATAGGCAAATGTGCCAAAAGATTATTCTTTATCGAAAGAACATGCTCCCTCGCTCGATCGTTTACGCATCGGCCGGTCTGGCCGATGTAAACCCTTCCACAGGTGAGCGGAATTTCGTAGACCACTCCCGTCGCACAGGTGACGTGGGACCTCGCATGCCTCTTACCGCAGGGGGCAGGCACGGTTCCTCTTGAAATCTGTGGGCACAGGCCCGACAGTTTCCTTGGCGCACAAAACACAACAGGTACTTTGTACCTATTGGCCACCTTTTTAAGGTTGTGTGCAACCTTATGGGCGTACGGGACAACTACTGGTCTTTTTTCGAACCGCTGAGCTTCCTTCTTTTTCCCTTTAATCTTTTGAAGCAGGGATTCAGCCGCTGCTGCAACGACCGAGCGAGGATACCCAGCTGAATATAGCCGGCTGACCTGGTTGTCAAAGCTCTCTTGCATTCTGTGAGGGCAAGACTTAGCCAACGCACCTTCCAAGCACATAAAAGCAATTCCTCTCTTAACCACTTTAGATTGGGCAGCATCATAGGGCATCAGCTCTTTGCACGAACGAGGCCAGTAGGCCCAACAGATGTGCTCTTCCGTCAGAGTGAGGCTTAAATCTAAAAACTGAATTTTCTCGTTAGTAGGTAGCTCATGCGTGAAGGACAGCCCCTTCGCATGTTGTCGAAATTTCTTTAAGATTTCGTCCACCAATTTGGTGGGTGTTAAACCTGGTTTAGTATTTAAAACTACCAAGAAGTCGTCCACATACCTGTACACCCTGCGCACATTTGCATTGTCAAGAGCCCGAGCCAAAACTCTGTCAAAAGATGCTAAAAACAAACTGCACAGTACGGGCGCTACACACGAGCCGATACATATCCCGTTACGTTGAAGATAAACCTGCCCTTCGTGCGTCACAAAAGTCGAACACAAATAAAATTCTAAAAGGGTCATGAAATTATCAACAGAGATACCCGCACTCCTCTCAAATGCCAAAACGCCATTGACTTCAATGCTAGCTTTCACTACTTTGAACAATTCAACATGCGGCACTGAATAAAATAGATCTACGACATCTACCGAGAACGCATACCCGCCCCCTTGAACATCACGCAAAAACTGGGTAACGTCAGCAGAGTTCCTTATTACAAAGGGATCTTCCACGGGGAGCATATTAAGTTGCTTTAACAGGTATCTGCTCACTAGATTCTGCCACGAATCTCTTTCGCTTACAATACAGCGGAAAGGCTTCTCAGGCTTATGTGTCTTCACGCTGAAAAAAATTGACAACACACCTAGCTTGGCAGCATTAACAGATTTAGAAAGTCTTGTAAGCTCAAGCTCTTTACAAAGCAACGTGGCCTTGGCTTTTACCTTATTCACTTGGACAGTCACCGTTTTGAAGTTCTTTTCTATGGCCTACACCAGTGTACTGCGGCTAAAAAGGCTTAAAAAGCGTTCTGCATGCAATAAAACAAGCATCAGGAAATTTGAGAACTACTGTCCTTTTCTATTGCGATAGCAACTATATGGACACTCTCGACGAGTTTTTGCCATCACCTCCCGTATAAAGTCCAAACTGATGACATATCCCTGTGCATAGTATGTTCTGCCGTGGGTAAAAGTGCGCAAGTGGCGACGAACGCAGCTGAAGCAGATATCAAACGAGCCAGCCCATCTCCGTCGCTTGGAGGGCACATGCTATAACACCACTCCGCTCGGGAAGCCTGTCATCAAAGCATAGACGAAACGCCCTGCCCATCTTGAACGACCATGAAAAGACGCGAGAGGGGGGCGGGGCTGTCGCTCAAGCAGCAACTTTTGAACTTTGATTCTAAGGGCGCAGTCGGGATTGCTGGCGCGTGCGCTATCTCGGCAGCCATCAGCGGGCGGCTCATATATCTTGCTACGTGCTGTGCTCTCAATGCGAAGACACTGTGCACAAAGAGCATCTTTCCCTGGAAACGCCGTATTCTCTTACACCAACGTTTTGTAGAGTTATGTGAGATCGGATAGAAAAGAGTTTGCGACCAGCCTCACTTCATACAGCACTACAATTTGTTGCTATCGCATTCATTGTTTCGTCCTTTTGGTGAAACTGACTTTTTTCTTTTCATTCGCGGGGGGTTAGGGTAAGGGTCTGCGCGTCTGTATTAGATGACGATGCCCACACTGCAGATGACCAACGCGGCCTCCATTTCTCGCTCAAATTTGCACAAATGAGAAAATTATAAGCTGGTCGGGTATTTTGGCGCAGCGTGGCGCAATTTTAACAAATTTCACGGTTTTGGCTCAGCTTGGCGCAAAAATAAGGAATTGTATCAAATTGGTGCAATTGGCGCAGCTGTTGCATCCCTGTGTGTCTGATATAACAATAGGACTGAAGCCGAAGCTGCTGGGAACAGGCTGAAAAGGACACGTCCACACGTCATGCATGCGGCGGGACATCAGGAAATAATTTTTGGTAGAATAAATCTTCGATTCCAAACAACAGCTCTCTAGTGAATAGCTGACAAAATTTCAGGCCATTATTACCGCTCAACACTGTCAGATTGCAAACCTGACACCATTATTTGATATTTGACTTGCAAAAGTTCTTTTGATTACAGAACTTTGATGTTACTGAAGCATAATCCCAAGTGGCATGCATTTCTCTCAAGTTCGTCAGTCAAGCGTATTTTCCCAACAACACAATCACACTGGTTCACACAAAGTTCTGTCAAAAATCACTACGTTGCCAAAACAGGACAATTCAAACTGATTCTGAAAGTTCAGTGGCTGGACTAACTAGGAGGAGGTGCTAGGTGCAAGAGAAACGAATTCAATATGCCAAACTCGACGATTCAAAGCATCGATCACTGGTGATAGATTTGAACAGACGTGGTAACGAAAGAGTTAAGGTGTACTGACACGAAAACTTCGTTGTTTTTTTTGCATCAAATGAAAGGCCAAGCCCTCAAGAGCCTAGAAAAGGTAGTGCTAAGCGCGAGTGCACCTTGAAAAAGTAAATTAAGTACGTTTTTAAAAGCTAGTTTCAGTTCATACTGTACTCTGACGTCACAATACGGTATGAGGTTCTCATCACGTGCTCGCACAATATATAGTGATGCTTCCAGACGGTCCGCACCATGGCTCCGCTGGTGATACACAAGCTGCCATTTTGAAAGTTTTGGTGGTGCACAAGCAGCCATCTTGGAAGTTTTGGCATCTGACATCATCACAACTAGCCAGACTGCTGTGTGAAGTCACCCGAATTAGTACTGTAGCCTGACGCCAAGCTAGTGTCCTTGTTGGTAGGTGCACCATGAAAAAATTGACATTAATATCAAAATAAATACGCTATCAGCATTTGCTGAGCTTCACACTTGCTCATAGCCATCTCTGCATACAGGAGGTTTGTATGGCAGAGTAAACTCATCTTCAAAAAAGGTGTCAGTACCCCTTTAAACGGATATTGAGCTCTATGCTGTATGCCTGGTAGCAAAGAAACATGTCCCTAAATCACCCAGAGGTTGAAATTAAGTTGTGGTGTCGCAGTTGTGCACGAGTCTACAGTGAACCCCAGTGAAGTTACCCGCGTATGCTCGTTTCACTCTTTCCTTCACTACACTGCATGTCGGCTCGTCTTTCCACCTCTTCGAATGCCCTTCCTCAGCATCCGAGGTGAAAACACAAGGAGTATGCCCATCTGCTAGCAGAGGAGTACGTGAGCGTCTGTTGGTGGTTTAGGGGCCTTTTAACCTGGCCTTTTGTGTTTACGCCATGAAATTTTCCGACCGAGAGGTATCCAGCTTTGCTGTAAAAATCAAATGTAACGACATGCTCCAACTGTAGGGAAGAAGATCGCATGCCACAGCGGGCCACTACTTTAGCTGGAAGAGCCGAGCGTGAGCTGTTGGCGCTTGGACTGTGATTCTTGTGTCTGTTTTTGCCGCCAGCCTTCAGTGTCCGTAAACCTCCTTCTCAAGTGCTACTTGTCGACAATAAACCCCATTTCAGAGTGGTGGAGGTGTGGGGCACTCAACCTGGAACTCCAAAACAGGAGACTGCCCACTCCCCCAGAAATGGCTGACGAAACCATCTAGCAAAGCACGGCCCAACCTTCGATGGTCATCACTAGAGACCTGGATTTTAGACAAATGCCTATATTGTTCCTGGCGTTCTTATCGTGCCATTTCGATATACGAGCATGAATTAGAGGTTAAGAAGGGCTTTTATAGTGTTTTTAGAGTGCCTATAAATGCCTATTTCTGGCGTTCATGCCTAAATGCTTACAAATGCCTATAAATGTTTATTTTCAATATTGGAGCTTATATGAACGCTATTTAGCCTCAAGTTTCGCTCCCGGGTGCTGTTTGAGACCGTTATTCATGTTACCGCGTAAGATTGACTGTTGGGAACTATGGGGTTCAACCTCGTCCTTTGTTCAATGAACTCTAGTCCTCTAGTTCAACCAACCAACAACTGCTAGCAGCAGTGAAGCAGGACATGCCGGCGAGCATTCACCGCCGCGCTGACATGGCCCGAGCGGTTGGCGAATGTGAAGAGCCGTCAGCGAAGAGTGAAGAGCAAAAAAAAAGAAAGAAAAAAAAGAAAGAAAAATGTGATGTGCAGAAGCTTTTCTTTTGTTTGCAATTTACTTTTTAAGATGTTCACTCCAGTAGCGTAGCCAGAAATCTTTTTCGGGGAGGGGAGGGGGGACGACGACAATCATACTTTATATATGTCTGTGTATGCATTTGTATGTATGCGCGTATATACACACACGCAAACCTGAAAAGTTTCGGGGGAGGGGGGACCCCCCGCCTAGCTAGTGGCTACGCCAGTGGTTCACTGCCAGGGGCAAAATTGGCTCTACGCAATTCGACTTCTGGTCTTTTAGCAATATGGCTGTCTGCTCCTGCTCTGCACTTCCCAATCATGCTGGAAAGACACTCAGGAGTGTGTTGACTCAACTGTGGACACAACTCGTTGTGCAGAACACGGGCGAACCATGCGGGAGAAAGCACAATTGTATGGCTATGTTCAACTGTTGGCGCCTTTGTGCCATCTTAAGCAATAACATTTTTGTTTTGCTGACATAGATAGAGGTCACGCATGTCTTCATTTAAAATTATTTGCATTTATGTGAAAATTTATTACCCCTATATTAACGATATTGGAAGCCTAGAACACTTGTTTTGCCTGCCTATTTTTGGCGCCTAAAATGAGCTTTTTAGTGCCTAAAAATCCTGCCTCTAGTCATCACGCCCACTGCCTGTGCGATCCACCTTTCTTTGACAGCACTGATGAACAAGACGTCGAAGATTGGCTGTCGACATTTGAAAAGGTGGGCGCGAGCAACAAGTGGGATGATCTGTCGAAACTTCAATATGTCCTTCTACCTGAAAGAGGTCCCAAGCCTCTGGTTTCAAGATCACCAGTCAGAATTCACCACTTTGAGTGCTTTTAAGGGGAGATACTACTCGAAGACACTTTCTTTAATATTCATCCTAGAGCAACGAAACTTGGGCTATTTGTAGAGAGTTTTATGCTGATTTCAAATATATAATTAGTTTTCTTGCAAGCTGCGCACTTTTTGTTCTGCATCATGACAAAAGTGTGAAACATAGGCCCTGTAGCCCCCCTTTTTCGATCCTTAAACTTCTATACATTTTGACAATTAATGGCTCATAGTGTTACATTTGAACTGTAGAGTGCCGAAAACTACCCAGAAAGTGCATAGAAAATATTTACTAGACGTGAAAAATTCAAACATGGGAAATCCATTATTACCCAGACTCCAGTAAATGTTTAATTGCAAATTTTCTAATATGCATAAATAATATTGAGATTTTAAGGAGATAACTGCACTCCTCACACCTTAGAGAAAATTTGGGCAAAATTTCATGCAGATCGGAGCACCAGAAGTACCAAAAACAAGAGGGGCACGCTGAAAAAGTTGCCGAGAAGTGTGTTGTGAGAAAAACGAAGTTTAAAGTTAAAATTGGATGTTTACTTATGAAAGAGGTAACGAAATCCGATCAAAATCGCACACAAAAGAGGTAAATTGTTCTTCTAGTAGCCACTGTCACTAAAATGAGCGAGCGTCATAACTTTATCCTTCCCAGCTCTTTTGAGCAGAGTAACTATTGCGCGAGCTCCCGCTGCCGTAAGTTCTGCTTGCGATCTGTCCGTCACTCGCTGCCCCTACGCTGGCCTCCTCGCTCGAAGCAACTCGCCGCAACGTATACATCATGGAAAGAATATTTTCGAGGCGCTCGCTGTTCTCGCATTGTAGTTCCAGAAACAACGCCTTTGCGTTTGTAAGCTGGTTCCCGGACACGTATTCCCGAACGGTGACACGTTGGACACACTGCACCGATCACGAGGATGTTCAATGCTGTTATGTCAGTGATCAAGGAAGACTCTTTCTACCGTGATCTTTCTTCGTCGTCGAAGAGTCCAATCTTCTCTTTGAGAGGCACTGACATACTCGAACGCCGCGGCAAACTCATCGAAAGCATTGCCATCGCCATCACTAGGCCTCGCAGCAGCAGCCGCCCTTGCTGTTCAGCGAGCGTTTGGCTTCGATTTGCGCCGGCGTCCTCGAAATTTGTTCACCGAGCGATACTTCACTGGCCTGTGACTGCGCTTGCTACGGTTCTCTTTGTCCTTGACGAAAATAAATACGTGAGAGAAACGTTGTTCAGCTGCGTAGCTCGATGAAACACCGACCCTGCAAGCAGGCTTCGGAACACGCAAGGCGCTTAGCGGCTAATGGCAGTCCCTGATCCGTACCACGTGATTTAAAAGCCTCGAAAAGCGCGGCAAAAGCATGCTTTCTTTATTATATCTTGTGCTTCTACCACGGTTATGCCAGGGTTTTCCGCGCGATCCCCAATGGCGAGCGGCCGCGCATTATCGACCGCGAGGTGCTAGAAGACGTCACACTTTCGGTCAAGATTAACAGCCACCTTGTGCTCTTTAGATGCAATTTTAACACATTTCCAGTTGAGTCTCAACTTTGATTTTTATTTTCGGAACAGTAGAGATACTAGTCTTAACAATACAGGTGAAAACAAAAAATCGATAATTTTTTAAAAAACTCGCGTTTTTCGACCCGCTCTCCCCTTAACCAACGCATTGCTGATGTCGTATCGTATTGTATAGCGCGAACGGGGTACTTGGACAGACAGAAAAAACGAGGACGGGTGCTAACTTTCAACTGATTTTATTAAGCAGAATCGAACATTTATATATGGCACAAAATGCAAAAGAAGAACATATGACAGAGGATGCGCTAAGTGAAAAACGTTAAGGCAGACGCTGCGCAATCAAAACCAAACAAAACAAAACATGAAAAAAGAAACCGGTCAGTGCGTGCGTGCACCAGTGCTTCCTAGGAAACTTAATTCCTTGTCAGAGAGGGCTACGGATGGCTTACTAACACACATGTCATGCTCGCTTGCCATCTGCGCAGCCTCAACTATCATTCGGGTGCGATCATTCCTGTGTTTATACACAGTGACTGTGCGCTCAAAAAGGGGTGAACATTTACAAGACGTACAGTGTTGTGCCAGAAACCCGTCTTTACCATCTGGTGGATCATTGCAGGTCTTGTGGGTGCGCACCAGTTTTTACAGACACAAAGATTCTGTCAACTCACAGGCAAAAAATTAACAGGGAGTTGACTGAAGCATTCCATATTAGAAACATGGGAGAAAAGTGTGTTAGCCAAGCTTCCGTCACAATGTCTGATAAAGAATTCGACTTCTTGAAAGGCACGTGTAACAATCCGTCTACAGATGAGTGAACTCCTCCTAAAACTTTGTTTCTTCTTTGCTTCTTATCATGACGTAGCGTTGAATAAGTTTTTTCCTTAGTTTATCTCGTGTGTTCCTGGGTCCACCGGTGGGGGGCATTTGTTATATGTGAAGATAAAAGTACAGTTCGTTGTTCAAAATAAATCAGTTGAGAGTTTGCGCCCGTGTTGTCTGCCTCTTTTTTTCCTTGTGTCCGTGTGTACGTGTTGCGCAAAAGAAGTCAGGAACTTTTGTGTTGTGCCCAGTTGGTACATAGCTTTTATAGTGAAAACTTGAGCGCAAACCAGGACGGACCACCAAGAATAGATGAGACAAGCACTGGCGCTGACTCAGTCAGTGCCAGTGCTTGTCTCATCTATTCTTGGTGGTCCGCCCTGGTTTTCACTGAAGTTTTCATCTTAAAAATATGATTAGCAATTGTAATTTTGCTGTGAAAGATAGAGTGAGGATTAGAGTGAAACTAATGTTCTCCAAATGAATCTGCCAGAGTTGCATTAGAGAAAAAAAAATCTATTTCAGAAATTATCTGAAGTGTATAGAAGAAACCAACAGCGATAATGCTGGAATGAAGAACTTGGTGAGGTGCACTAGCTATGATCACCAATAAGGGGCCTCACCTGATTGAGCTTGGACTCAAACTCCTCAAGGGATGCCACAGTTGCCCTGGAAAGAAGAACACAGACTTTTTGTGGCAAAACAGTGTAAAAAATGGGAACACAGTGCTGTGAACATTGTGGAAGAACAGCGAAAAAAACTGCACTGTGTGCTCAATGCCCCGTTTTTTGCGCTGTTTTGCCGCAATGATCATCAACCAACTAGCCTACCTAAGAACTCTTGAACACAGACTCAACACATGCATACGATATAGCAGCCACTCTAAACAAGGTCCACAATATACTGACTTGTTTTCTTTTTCCATGTGACCGGGTTTCAACCGTTAAAACAAGTCTTATTGCTTGGCACAGGTCGCTCCTGAATGTGCTCAAACCTTTTCGAATGTTTTCGAATGTTCCACCCATTCTACGTGCATGATGTGAATAGTCGAGTACATTTCGGAACTTGCAGGAGCACAAGCGATAATGCTGGAATGCACAAAGATGCATGTACACAAGCACGTGTTTCATTTAAGGTGCAATTTTTCAATTACTAATGTCTAAGCTTAAGAGCACCAATCAGAGAGCAGCTATCAATCATCCTCACAAAAAAGAATGTCAGTATGCCGGTTTCACCGCAATATGCCAGATGTGTATTGCGATGAAGCATTAATGAAAAGGCGAGCATAGCACATACACTTTCTGCAAGTGACAGGTGCCAAAACATAATTCCAAACAGAAAAATCAGCCTAACCAAAAAATCAACAGAGAGCCTTCTGTTTGCGATTGGTTGTGTGCACAGTACATTCTGTCACTGCCCCAACTTACTGTGGCTGGTGTTCCATCGTACTCAATAAGGTGTGCCACAGTGCAAGAAAAATACTGTGTTGGCACTCCGCCCCACAGCACGACCAAATTGTGTTCGGCGCTTCTGATCGTTTCCTAAAAAGCCGCTAGGTGGCGCCATGACAAGGAATTGCATTAATGTCTCATGAGTGAAGGAAATTATCACAAATTGAGAGAATTGAGAATAGACAAGGGAGGGATTAACAGCTTGGGTAGTGATCATAAACGCATAACATTACAAATGGGATATAAAACTGGGAATAAGAGCATAGAATCAAAGTTTGGCAACTCGTATTTAAAGGAATCCTGACACAAAAATTTTCACCCCGCGTCTTTTTGCTGCAATGTGTTGCTGGGGGGCCTGTTAGTCATAACACGGCACATCGTTTGCTGCAGCGCGTGACAGATAATTAATTACAAGCTCCTCATTACCGACACAGCCTCAGTTTCGGTTTGACAGAGCTCCAAAAACGACAAGCCGCCGGGTGCAACTATCACCACCTAGCGAGTGAAACGCTCGGTCACGTGAGCACAGAGAACAGTGACGCATTTCCGTGCAGTCTGTCGTCGTCGGGCTCATCGTCGTCTGATGGCGACGATTTTCTTGCAGCGGGGATGGAAGGAATTTTCGACGTGGCGAATCACTTCAGGTTTGACCAAGGAGGTTTAAATAAAACTTGCTGGAGTGGAGGCCGCCTGTACTTACCTATGGGCCGCAGTGAAGCCGCGCCGCGCGCGCAGCGGCCATCTTGCCATAGGCAAGAAACGGGAGCCAAAGCGCGCCCGCCGCGCTGACCGTGTCTTTCCGCCGTGGTTTTTAATGGTTATAATGGCGAACATTAAGGGAGAAGTTGTCAAGAATAAGAAGCGAAATCGCAGATAAGAATGCGGTCAGTTTTATTTTGCTTCTTTTGGCGTTTTCCTTGCAAGCATGCACACCGAAGGGCCTGTATTGCTGTTTTCTTTTTTAAATAATTATCCTTGTAAGAGCAGACCTCACTTCTCGGCATTCATTTTCCAGTTTATTTCATTCGTCATGTGACGGAGTCTTATGCATATATGGAGTTTGGCCACTTTCTTTGAGTGGAATATAAGTGTGGGTCCAAAGCACCACACTCGATATGCTCATCGAGAAGGATATATATTCGTCAAGGCTTAAAAGTCATCTCTTTTATCAAGACAAGCTCAAAATCTCCAAAACGAATAGTTCTGGCTTTGCATGGACGTGCTTCAAGGGCATTCAGCTTGCAGTCGACACTATTTCAATAGACACAGCTTTTTCGATACGTAGGCTCGGCCGCTCTCGTTTACCCTGTCAACGAATCAATCAAAAACGCCGAAGTGGCATAAGTCATAGTCTGTCATCATGTATTCCAGTCCAAAAGTCCGCATACCTAACCGTTTAGTTGCCCACAATCTCAACATGTTTTCTCATTTGTCATCAACAATCAAAGTACAGTAGAGTTTTTATGCGGCATTGGGCTAGCTTTTTCGAGACAGTGACTCATCTGTGAAGCCAGAATTTCCTTTGATGGAATTCTGTACGCCGTTCTCGCATAGAGCGCTCTGCTGATCGACAGTGTGCGATTAAACTTCGTGCGTACATACTCGTAAGCTGATGGAGAATAGAAGTGCAGCGTTAACGCAAACGCCCGCAGCTCGGATGGAATACGTGCCTTTCTGGTCTTTTCGTGCCCTAGGGGTTGCTGTATGTATGGGGGAAGGCTGCAGTGAACATCGCCCTGCCCTACTCAGAAATGAGCTTTTGATCCTTGATCTCCTTTATTATCGCTTGAGGATCGAGCCTCGCTCTTTTTGGTTAGTGTGCAATTTTTCTGCTGCAGAATTTTCATCTCGAGCTGTTTTATCTCTTCTTGGAAAAGATGAAGCATTTCTTCGTAATGCTGCCGTATAAGTGATGCAACTGTCACATCTTCAACAACTTTTTTTCAATTTGAACGCATCGAACGGCCGGAGTACCCCTGGGCGATCGGTTAGGTCGCTTTATTTGCAGCTGGAAAGAGCACTGCACATGGTTTTACTCGCTGCACTGCATAAAACAAATACAAATATAACGAAAAAATGCACGAATGTAAGAAAAAACAGGTCCTAGTATATTGCCCAAATGACGTTACATAACCTCGTAGTTGCGAGCTACCATTTTATAGCACGAACAGGGCAACCGATAACGAAATCTCGCCTATTTATATAATTTCAATAAATAGCAAGCGGTGCGTTATTTTCCTATTCGCGCTCCGTACCAGTGGTATCAACAAGCACAAGAATGTGTATCACTGGGTTTTGCATGTGTTTTACAAATGCGTCAAGCACAGCTAGTCGAAGAACTCCCAGGTCGCAGCCTAGTCCGGTCGAAACAATTTGGCGAGAAGTGTCTCTAACATATGCGATCACCGTCTTCTGGCTTCCAGACTTCCCGTCAAACAGCCTGCCCCGACGTCACCATACCGACGTGCTTCGAACATATGAGTCCTTACGAAACCGGTTAGGAAAAAAAGAATTACCGTCAGATGTGAAATTAGAGACAGATTGCGGGCTGTCAGCATGTGTTCCGGCATATAGAGAAGTTTTCATCGAGCTCGAAATGTTCTGCTTACAACTGAAACTTCACCCCAGAGTACCTTTTCGCTCGATTTATATAGCCGTACGCAACGCACAATGTATCCAACAACGTCCGGACGCCACCACGCCAGAGAACAGCTAGAACACCTATGCGGCCGCTGCAGCATGCGTTGCAGTAGGCGCGCTTTCTGCCTATGGTAAGATGGCGGCACGCGGCTTCAGCTGAGGGGCGCCTCCTCCACTCCAGCCAATTTTATTTTAACCTCCTTGGGTTTGACCCGCTGGCGAGGAGCGATTCGTCGGGAAGCGGGTCAAAACAGAAATGGCGGCTACGACGTCATCATAACTTGTACCGGCTGCAACGGTTACGTAGGGAAGTAGGGGGGTCACCTCGGGTCATCTCCGAGGGTGTCAATGCACCAGGTGCGGCCTATAATGCTGGATCGCGCTCGCGAACTTCAAAATTCATATAAAATACCTTCCGAGCTTTATTCGCTGTCGATATTTTGCAGATGGTACACGCACATACACGGGAATCGATCCAGCAGGCTATCTTGGCCGCGAAATTTAGTGTCAGTACCCCTTTAAATGAAAAGCAAATAAATACCTGCAAGAGTCGAGCAACAAGTAGGCAAAACACCAGGCAAGGACTGTGGGTATACGGAGCTGTCACATGTAAGGACGAAAGAAATAAGGAAAGAGAAAAAGAGAAGAAAACTATTCGCTGGAAAGGAAAGAGGAAGCCAAAATGTTGGTGGAATGGGGAAATCCGGGAAGCGACCGAGCAGAGATGTGAAGCATCACGGGAGCATAGAAGGGCAAAAAAGGAGAAGCGGCCGCAGGACGAAGTCAACAAAATATGGGAAATATATTTAGAGAAAAAATCCATTGTACAGATATTGGTCGAGGCAAAAATTAAAGGTTGCAGTGAACAATCGGTGACACAGATTCACGAAAAAAAAGAAGGCCGTGCCTAGGTTATTTTGGAGCCACATAAAAGGGCTAGATAGGAAGTCTGTCACAATGCAACAACATATTGTAGATGAAGGAGGAAATCAATTGGAAAGGTACGAAGCACTAGGTTATATCCGAAAGGTAACAGCCAATTCTTTAAAAAAAATGAGGGGACCCTTAAGCTTCGCCTTTAAGAGTTGAACGCGATAGCGAAAACCACTAAGTGCATAATTATTAATGTGTGTTGTTACACACACACACGCACACAGACACACCGACACACACACGCATGCGCGATGTATCTATAGTAATGTTACGGGTTTTCGATATAAAGCACTTCCCTGTGCTAGAACGGCTGTAGTCAAGACATGTTTCTCACAATGCCTCACAGATCGCAGCACATTATCTAGTGTTTGCTGTTTGCATGATATGTTTTCCGCTAAACGGACATCATTTTTAGAGCTGTTTGCAAGTTTGCGTGTGTTTGTTTTTAGCGGCGATGAGTGCACTATCCCGGCTCTTTTCGAAGCATGGCGTCGCGCAAAAAACGTAGTTTGATGGCCTCGCCAATGCGCCTACAAATCGCCTAATGGGCTCATTTTCGTCGTGACACCTGCCGAACAAAATGTGTTAAGGAGACTCCTTCCACTACATGGCATTTATGTAGTGTTTTTTTGCCGAAGAAGTTGCAAGTAACCTCGTGGCTTTGTGGTAGGACACCTGCTTGCCAGGCAAACGGCCCAGGTTCAACCGTCAATGGGACCGAAGATTTTTATTGTTACGGAAAGACGTTTATTGGCGGGCACTCGGTGACGATGCACGACAGCGACAGCCAAGATGGGGACTGACTCTCTGCACGAGCTGCGTTCTCTCCGAAAGGAGCCGAAGAGAGCAACCCACTAGAAGGTGCTGGAGAGGACGACCCACTGTACATTTCCAAGGCTTCGCTACAATTATTCCGGGTACGAAAAGGGAGACGCCTGGCGACCTAACAACTTGTCACAATGAGCGGGTCATGGTAGGCCCTGAGGCGCTCCACGTTGACAATGTCGCGCCCTCAACGGTGTATGTCCGAAGATGGCTCGATGGGTTCGATCAGGTAGTTTACAGGGGATGTGTGTTCGAAGACACAGTAGGGGCCTTCGTATTTGGGCAGTAGTTTTGAAGAGAGGCCAGTTCCAGTGGTAGGGATCGAGAGCCACACGAGCGTTTCAGGGAGGAACATGGGCTCAGAAGTGGTTGTGTCACCGTGAATGCTCCTCTGGCAAGTTCGCGACACACTTCAGCAAGCGTTATTCGAAGGTCGCAGGTTCGGTCCCTGCCGGCGGCAAGTTATCTTTTCGTCCACTTTACTTTTTTCACATTTATATTCTAATTACTACAAATAACACCCCCTATACTTTCCTTGGCATTGCTGTCTGTTAGTTCTCGTTAATATTGTGTCTAACAAAGAAAAACGAGCCCTTAAAAGTAATATCCTTTCCTTAATTCATAGCGAGGGTCTCGTTCTGGCAGACATGATGCCTTCAGGTAGTATACGAGGGATTATTGGTCAGCTGCCTGCTCGTAAATAGATCACGTGCTACGTGACGCCAAAAAGGCAGAAAAAAAGAGTGTTCCACACTCGCCGCCATGGCTGCGACTGGCGCTGACTGACACTCCTAAGTTTCAATCCACATATATAGCCTGTAAAGTGGACGGGGAGATGACCGCCACCGTAGCTCAGTGGTAAAGCATCGGACGCGTTATTCGAAGGTCGCAGGTTCGGTCCCTGCCGGCGGCAAGTTATCTTTTCATCCATTTTACTTTCTTCACATTTATATTCTAATTACTACAAATAACACCCCCTATACTTTCCTTGGCATTGCTGTCTGTTAGTTCTCATTAATATTGATTTCGGTGAGTAAGATGGAGTGGTCCGAAATGGCTGACAAGCCAGCGAGATCGGCGTCGTGTGATGGAGGTCAACGAGTCATCAGCCGCTGCCAGCGCAGCTCCTCGTAGCTTTGGCACAGTGTGATGACCTCTGCCACAGTGCGAGGGTTTCTGGCAAGTACCATGGTAAAGGCATCGTCGTCGATGCCTTTCATAACGTTCTGGATCTTGTCGGACACGGACATGGCCGCGTTGGCTTTCTTGCACAAGTCGAGGACGTCTTCAATGTAAATCGTGAAAGACTCGCCGGACTGCTGGGCTCGTTCATGTAAACGCTGTTTGGCTTGCAGCTTACGAACGGCAGGGCGGCCAAACACGTCGATGATCGCGGTCTTGAAAGCGGACCACGTAGCAAAATCGAATGCGTGGTTGTTGTACCATAAGCTTGCCACACCCTCGACGTCGGTGCCATCCGTGCCGGTGAAGACAGGAGGGTCGCAGATGCGGGGGACACCTGGACATGCCGTCGGTGCAAGAGGAGGCGTTTGCTGGGCATCTTGAGTCATGGTAGAAGGCATGGTACGGGACTGAAGCTCCAAGGGCATCGAATGCGGACCGTAGTTGTTTAAAGGGCACAGCACTCTCCACCAAATTGTGAAGACGTTTACTGGCGGGTAGTCGGTGACGATGCACGACAGTGACAGTAAGGACCGACTCTCTGCACGAGCTGCGTTCTCTCCGAAAGGAGCCGAAGAGAGTGACCCACTAGAAGGTGCCGGAGAGGACGACCCACTGCACATTTACAAGGCTTTGCTACATTTATTTTATTTGTACCTTTTTCAATTTTTCGGTCACGGACAATTTTTCGCTCACAAACGACGCCATCACCGACACTGATGGCGGAATTTCTGCGAAACGAGCTCTCTAACGCTATCACGTTAAAAGGTCATACAGGGGATTTCCTCGGTGAGTAAAAGTATGATGGAGAGCGCAACCGAGGAACAGCTAGCACTTGAGAACAACTGGAAAAAGGTCGAAGGAAAAATTCCAAAGTGCACTGCCCTCGGTTTATATGAGGTTCCCATCAGCCTCATTAGAAGGTCTCGCGACCCAAATTAACCATGTCGTTTTCAACGCTTGTTCTGGTACTGTGGAATGCGCCAACATTGTTGCACAAGTGGCATCGCCGGAAACGAAGCCGTTAAACTTTTATTTCACCGCATAAACTAGCTTGATTTCGGACTACAGTGACATACATCGGCTATTTTTGTTCTGGCAAGTGATACTTCGTCATGTGGCAGTGACAACAAGGGCCGTGCGTTTTGATTTGCTTGACGCGAAAAGTACCATGTCATATTCATATGGTGGTAGACAGACCACATTACTGAGCCCTAAAAAGAAAAAAAAACCCCTTTTTGATGCTTTCTCAGAAACAAATCATTTCTGTTTCTAATAGATGTATTTTCAAAACAACGGACACGACGCTAGGTGCACTGTGGAACTGGTGGGAATGGTAATCAAATGATACTCTTCTGCGTTTTGCTTTTTGCGGCATCGGGCAACATCGGCCACACCGGCAGCTGCGAAACACGCAACGCTCAGTTCAGCACAATGCTGTCAACCAAAAAACAAAAATTCTAAACGCTTACCAACCGACGCCTTCCGCGTCATTGGGCGGTAGCGTTTCGTCCGGGCCCTCAGAGCCATCCTTGCGTTGCGCGGGCCTCAACGCTGCAATTTCAATTTACAATGGCGTGTCCGGATTAGAGCACTGCACAGGCCCGGGCCTACCCGAAAACCCGAGCCCGGCCCACGGGCCGGGCCAGGTAAAGTAGTTTTCACGGCGGGCCCGGATTTGAGGTGACGGGCTCGGGTCGGGCCAAGCTTGAACTATACTCAGATCTTAAGGGGGCACTGAAGTGAAGCACTGAATCGGTTTATGCTGATAAAGTGTGCTCTGAGAACTCGAATGTCATTAATTTCATCATTATAAGTTTATTTATAGCAGAGAAAATCTAGGTCAAAGTTCCATTTTTAAATTTCGCAGCGAAATCTATGCGCGGGCCGTCACGAATTTCGAACTGTATTGGTCGTATTTTGGCTTCATTCACTCAACAAAATTTTTCTGAACCTTGGTATGTTGAGTCTATGGCCCCCTATGAGGCCAATGTACTTCATTTTTACTGATTAGGAACTACGTAGGCCCCAGTAGACGCCGTTGGAATCTATGACGTCACGGCGCTTGCTGCGCGAATTTCAAGGTGGCATCGCTACCCGCATTTTCTTTTTGCGCGTTTTCTCGATCACCAAGTCTTGTCGCGGCGAGTGTCGTCATTTTGGAATTTTAAAAGGGCAATTTTCTTATAATACTAAAAATCTTTTTTCTCTTTAGTGTCCCTCAGTGGCGTAGCCAGGAGATGGCACACCGGGCCCGTGCCCCCCTCCTCACTCCCCAAAATCTTGTTTGCCATGGCACACAAGAGCACAAAATGAGATTCAACCACATCTGTCTGCCCGGCCCCCACTTCAGATCAAGGAGGTGCTGCCACCCGAAAAAAATGTCTGCCTAAGCCCCTGGTGTCCCTTTAAGTGTGTTACGCATACGTTGTGCAACATGTATGTTCCACATTTTATCTCGACAAAACAACACTTTCTTTATCTGGGGCAGGCTATTTAGAGAAGTTTTATGAGGGTCAAATACTGAACTACTTTTGCTTCTTGCATATGGGGCTACCTGATTTATCTGAAACGGGCGAGCTAAAAGTAAATAGACCAGACTCTTATATAGGTAGTTAACATGTCAATATTCTGTGCTTTATTAACTGCATTCGCTATTACTTTATATCCCAAATGTTATTTTGCTATCGCAGTAATAAATGTAATACAATAAGTTTATACCTCTAACTTATAATCTCAAGAACAATCACAGAGCTCCAAAGCGGGGAAATGTTCTTGAAAGTTCCGGCCCTGCACTAAAACGCATGCAAGAACTGCGCGGGGTACCGTTACATAGAATCCCTATAAAGACACAGTCTTTTTCCATGAAGGCTCCCTGTGGTCATGTGACGTGATGGACATGCACAGCCTGCTCTGTGGGCCCACATTGTTAACATCTGAGCTTTAGTCTTGTTATGCTATATCAGGGTTCTCGGAGCCACCTCAGCAAACGGGCCGCATTCACGAAAATTTACTCCCTCCAGGGCCACGATAGTGACGAAGGTAGGAGCAGAGATCATGGAGGGGGGGGGGGGGATAGATTGTACAAAATGTCAGCTCACGTTGCCATTTGAAAGAAGACCTTTGCCATACCTCTTATATGGGTCATTTCTGAAGAGGATTTGGCGGCAGGATTCCATCAACATATCGATACCTATCCCCAAAATGACAGTGTATCAATACATGGCAACTGCAGGGAGTGCCTCATGAAAAATAATGCTTTAGATCTGTCAAGTCTGTGTAGCTCAGGAACGTACTTATAAAGAAAATTAAAGAAATGTATGAAGACAGTCAGTGTGCGGGCCTCGGGCCACGTGTTTGAGACCCCTGCGCTATATAGTGCGAGAGCTACATGATATTGCCGCAAGAGCGTTGGAATGTGCAGGAATAGCATAGGCCCACCGTACCGGGTGATGTCCCCCTTACGTCGAACCATATGCATCCAATGAGTAAGCATCGAGAAGCTTATTCGCGCCTTCATTACCAAACTGGAACAAACCCCGAAAATAGACCAAAATCGCTTCGTCCACCTCCTGCCTGTTGTACCCGTGTAGCACAATGGCCACCTTCTACCAGGACAACATCATTAGGAAGGCATACACCATTATAATATGGAAAAAAAGAGCACGGTACAAACCGGGCATAACATACACTGCTGAAAACTACAAGAAGAAGCCCTCAAAGAGGAGTTTTACAGATGATGTTGAAGAGTGGCACGCTGTTTGGGAACGAGAGAAATAAAAGGATGAAGTGGACAGCTGCTATGTTCATTCTGCAGAGGTCCACAAATAAATCCTAAATTTGCTCTAGTGGTGGAAGTTAAGAACGACTGCTGACTCCTTCACAATCCGCGAGGCAGATGTACGCCCCTGCGGCTAGCGCAGTCAGTGCAAGAAACTTTAGCGCGGCTGGATATGGGATGCAACAGCGCATGGCGCGCTTCAAGCCGGAATCTCTTGATAATGTGATTTTTGGGACAATAACATGTTCAAAAAGAAACTATAAACTACGCCACAAGAAACTGTACGAGCAGTGGTACGATATATGAAAATTACGCTTTGACAAATAGCTTTTTCTTCGTTTGGTCTGCTTATATATGTATTTTTTACAGTACACGTGGTGCATGCGGTTCGTTATAATTTTTTATCTAGCTTAGCGTATTTACAACGAGGGTAATAAATATGGCTTTTTTTGTCTATTTCTCTTGCTCTGGCAAGGCGCCACTATGCTGAAGACAGGTGCTATATACTTATCCAGAAGGGTGCACGATTCACTTCGTAGTTAGAGCTGCATTAAATTTCAGGGCAGGGTGAAATAAAAACAAAGTTAAGAGAGCGTACTGTTCTCTGTCTCCACTGTTTCTATTGCGCTCCCTATCAAAACTGAACCCATGCTGCAAATCACTTTCCTTGCTCCAATATATGCTACAAAGCGCCCTTGATTATCCCCATTGTATTTGCAGAAAAAATACCCTCGCTCAACTACATGTTTCCACCATGAGCCTCTTTTTACAAGAAATTACCGTAGGTTAAAGCATAATTGTTAGCGAAACATGCACCAACAAAGCGTAGATATTTGCCACTTAATACACCTCTTTCGAATAGGCAGCGCACAAAAGGGCAACGAACACGTACACAAAAAAGACACTCGCTGTCGATTGCATGTACGGGCAACGCCGCCTAGATTATTGGCTCGGGCCCCTGTCAGGCCCGATCTGCGGTCGGGCAGGGCCGGGCCGGGTAAGCGAAATATTTCCTCGGGTTCGGGCCGGGCCCAGGCCTCTCTTTGAGTCACCGGGCTCGGGCGGGTAAACTTCAACGAGTACTGGGCCCGGGTCGGGCACGGGCCGAGAATCACGGCTCATGCAGTGCTCTAGTCCGGATACAGCACTACATGCAGGGCATTGCTGCATCGCAGGAGCTCGTGCTCAAGGTTTGTTAGATCATTGTGTGCACTACATTACAAACCATGGGACCGTCTGCTAGGCGACGTACGTGGTTTGTCGTAACCATGGTTGCAATGCCGTCAGGAAGAGCGGTGGCAAGGCAATGTGTGAAGGCCACCATGCGGAAAGGCTTCCAGTATGTCTCTATAAGAGGCGCGCGGTGATTGGAAACGGCCCTTGATGTAAGCGGGAGAGTGAAATGCGAAAGGGAACGTTTGTTGCTGTCGTCTGCTGGAGTTTTAAACTTTGAAGACTAATAACATCATATTTCGTGCACTAATCTTCGTAATTATTTTTGTGTTTGTCTCAGCATTCATTACTACATGCATTCCAGTGCTAAACAAGACAGTCGCAAAAGCGTTGCAGGGCCCCTTCAACCATAGAGTTTCCTAAAATGACCTAGAGGGAACTCTGGCGCTGCGATCGTTCAGCCACCATGGGAATGATGGGTAGTACACGGATTTGCCTAGTCTTTGTACTTGCGGGCTTCGAACGCACTTGTGGCTTTGTTTATTGCTATGTTTTGGTTTTCTTTCGGATAAAAGAATGGATCGTTGTGAACTTCGTGACCAGATTTGAATCGGTGAGCCTAAAGAAGTTAAAGTGGTGAAGTGAAACTGCTGATTTTTGCTGAACTTCGTTTTGCGACAAAGCGGATGCAGGCGACGCGGAGCCAAACGGAGCCGAAAGAACGAAGTTTAGACAAATCCGTGTACTACCCATGATTCCCATGCTGGCTGAAGCGCGATGCATTGCAGCTCCCATAGACACTAGCGCCAGAGTTCCCTCTAGTAAGTATTGTAGGAAACTCTATGCCTTCAACGAACTAGGACATAACACTAAAGAAGCACAGTTTAAAGCTGTAGAAAAATGCTTACAGGACAGGCAAATGCCAGACAGTTGGCGAAAAAGTAGAATGAACTTAATCTATAAAGGCAAGGAATAAAAGGGTAACATTCGCTCGTATAGACCACTAACCATTACATCGGTACTATACAGGTTGGCGATGCAGCCAGTAAAAATAAAAATAGAAACAATGGTATTCTGGGAGAACTTCAGAATGGATTTTGAATCTGCAGGCGGTTAGACGATGACCTGTTTGTTCTCACTCAGTGTATAGAAATAGTATCTAAAATAGAAAATAGGCCCTTTTATGTGGCTTTTCTAGACATCACTAGGGCAGACGACAACGTTAATCAGGAAATTCTGTGGGATATATTGAAAGGAATGGGCACAGGCGATGACTGTATACAGCTTCTGAGGGAGATATACCAAGAAAATACAGTTTGCATAGAATGGGAAGGAATATGTAGCAAAGAGAACGTTGAGATTAACAAGGGGCTGAAACAGGGATGTTCTTTGTCCCCGCTGCTATTCATGCTGTACATGATGAATATGGAAAAAGCGCTAGAAGGTAGTAACATTGGTTTTAATCTGTCACACAAACAGGGCGGCATGATGATTGAGCAGAAGCTTCCAGGTTTATTTTATGCTAACGATATGGTCTTATTTGCGGACAGTCGAGATTACATACAGCGGCTAGCAGATACTATATGTGGAAGGGAAGGTGAAGCTCTTGGACCAGTATTTAGGGTAACAAAATGTGGATTGATGGTATTCAATGACCCCAATGATCAGGCGGTGTCAATACAGGGCCAAGAAATACCAAGGGTAAGCGAATACAAGTACCTCTGAGTATGGGTCAATGAGGGTGATAGGTACATTGAGGTACAGGAAAAAGCCTCGGCAGCAAAGAGAAGGAAGAATGCTGCAATAATGAAGCACAGAGCGTTGTGGGGATACAACAGGTACGAGGTGCTCCGAGGTCTGTGGAAAGGTGTAATGGTTTCGGGGCTAGCTTTTGGGAACTCAGTGGTGTGCATGAGGGCAGAGGTGCAGTCGGGAATGGATGTAAATCAAAAGACTGTGGGATGCCTTGCGTTGGGTGCTCACGGGAAGACGACAAATGAGGCTATAAAGGGTGATATGGCATGAGCAGGCTTTGAAGCAAGGAAGCTCAGAGCAAAATAATGTCCAAAGAGAGGCTAAGGCATATGAAGGAAAGTAGATATGCAGAGAAGGTGTTCCGTTATTTTTATAAGAAGAGCGTGGACACAAAGTGGAAAAAAAGAACTAGGAGGCTCACCAGTAAAAAAAATTTGACAGATCCCACATCTTGTGGGAATTGGTTCCATGCAAAGCATTCAGCGAGCAGCTGTCCATGCTGCATTTTTTGGCTTTGAGCCAAGCGTTACGAGTTGCACTGACGTGTTTTAGTGCGTCGAGTAGTGTGTACATCGTGGGCTTACCAGGCATGTGGGCTTTACTGCTGTTTAAAGGGTAACTTATGGTTTGACATAACATCAGCACTCACGCTAGAGCAGAGACATCAGTTTGATTGAAACGTAGTGCACGCTACAGTGGGATGATGCGAATATCATTCGTTAGCTTATTCCTCTGTGGTTGAGCAATGCTTGAATGTAGCTTGCTGAATCATAGGAATACATATGTGATGTTTATTAATAAGATTGCTCTAAAAGTGGAGTCAACATTGGAGACACAATCGACGTTAACCTGACATGATGCCTGTATCACAGGAGTTTATGTAACGTTTATTGCCTTGTTATAAAATTAGAGAGGCAGCACTGCAACCATAATTGACGTTGGACCGACATTATGCTGCTTAGCGTCCTTTTCCAGAGCAGTTTCAAGACCTGGCGTGGCTCTGCGGTAGAATACCTGACTGCCACACAGAATGCTTGGATCTGATTCAAGCTGGGATCCTAATTTTTATTCTTTGAATTTGCTGGTCAACGCTGATGTCTGTTTTTCTTAACGGTCTCGCATATAAATTACCAATGTCTGTTCTCAACGTTCCTGGTTAGATATAAACTGTCAATCACCCGTGGTAAATGGGTATGTGCCACACGTGTCTGGAGGAAAGGCTTTAACGACGTACACGACAGGATTTTTACGTTACTCATGTCATGACGAGACAGTCGTATTCATCAACCCCTCTTACCCTCCCATGCCAATTTTGGTCTACACCAAGTGATTGATTGATTGATTGATTGATTGATTGACTGATTGATAGATATATAGATAGATAGATAGATAGACAGACAGACAGACAGACAGACAGCTAGATAGATAGAGACAGACAGACAGACAGACAGATACACTAAAAATTACACCATTTCCCGCTAAAGGGGACCATGAGGCGATGCGAAGCCGATCGAAGCCGACTTGCACGATCGCGTTCCGTTGGCGTTCTTTAGGCATGCTACCGACCTCGCGTCGTGGAACGCGAAGAGGAACGCTACGTGCATCTTGTCTTCCCTCTAGCCTGGCCGTTAATTCTAACAGGGCGAGCGGGGAATGCGGTTGGCAGGCGTGCGGGAGGGGGGGGGCAGCGTAGGAGAGGAGAGAGAGGGGGAGGGGACACGCATGCGTTGGTGCCCATCGCGGCGTTGCGCAGCAGAGAATTTCGGCATGTCTAGCTCGCGTTTCAGAGGAAGAGTGGAAAGGGGGAGAGGAGAGGGAAAGTGGAGAGGGGGAGAGTGAGTGGAGAGGGTATGCGCATGCGTAGTAAGGGTAGTCACGCCGCACACCACCACCACCACAGAAAGTACCACCCCTAAGAAATGCTTTGCATTTAATACGGCTAGCAGTGTAAGCGACATGGCAACAAAGAGCGTTAAGCGAAAAGTCAGAGAGGCGGAGATGATTTACTGGATGGCAGCGATGGAAAAAAAAAAAACGGTTGTGAGTAACTACCGAAAGGGCAGAAACGAAATAAGGAGGAAGGCATTTTATGATAATTCGAGGGGAAGTACTTTACTGTTTGAAGCGAGGTCGGGTTGCCCTAGAACGCGTAGTTATAAAACAAGATTCAGTCAAGAAGAACAATGCACATGCTGTAAGGAAGATAAGGAAACGATGGGCCATGGAGCATGTTCTGACTGAATGTGGAGATATCCACCCAGGTGTACGCTTGGGCATGAGCCTACATGAAGCCTTGGCTTTTAGGGACAACAACGGAAAGCTGAACACGCTGTGGGGATCCGAGGCGCGCCCGAAGCCACTGCGCGGGCATTTCGCCGTTCCGCGATTCCTTTCCCTCTCCCGTTCTCCCGCGACGGCAAGTGGCGCCATCTTGCGCTACGCGCCGGCTCTCGTGGCGGCGCTGCACGCGGTCTCGAAGCCGCGAGATTCGGCGTGACTGACGCACGTGCACGCCGGGAGGAACTCTCTCTCTCCTCGGACGCCGCTGGGTAAGCACGCATTTCCTTCGGGTCCAACGTCCCCTTTGGGAATCGCTGGGCTGGAGCCTGCCTGGGTGCCTCGGCATCCTTGCAGGCGTGTTTACCTCAGTGTTAGCTCCGGTTCGTACGCTAAGCCAGAGAGCGGTGCCTAGTGCTCGTGCGCGGTCGTACCACGCCGAGTCGCACTTGCCGGAGGCCCACGCGTACGGAGATTGCCCCAACTCTCGCGACCAGGCCCAGTGGTCATCGCGAGAGAGCGCAGCATAGCCGCGAGGGACCTTTTTCCCGAGCGGCGTGTCAAAGCTCGCCATTGCGAGCTGCGACGTGCTTCGCGGAACCCCTTTGTGTATTGCGTCCGCCTGCGGGGGCCCTTTGCTCCCCCGTGCCCCGGGAGCGGACGCTGTACTGTGTGTTTGGGGTGCCGCCGAGGGCAAATAAAGTGTTTGTGTTTTAAAAGGAATATACGCTTTTTGTGCGCAAAACATTTCAGAAAAGAAGACAGAAAGGACAGAGCGCACTGTCCTGAGCTAGAAGACAGAAAGGAGTGCGCTCTGTCCTTTCTGTCTTCTTTTCTGAAACGTTTTGCGCACAAAAAGCGTATATTCCTTTTAGAATGCAGTACCAACCAGCCCAAGTAGCCACCCTGTTGTTTGTGTTTATATGTTAACCTCGAACACTGTGTTTATGCTGCGCGGCGCTCAACGCCTTTGCTAGCTGAGCGCGCGTGGAGCGGGACGCTAAACGTAGCAGGCAACGGTAGACGCGGCCCTGTGGCTCGCTAAGCCTGAACCCGCGGTAGTCTTCGGCTCCGGTGAGCATCGAGGCTACCACAACGCCTGCGATAGAAATAAGTAAGAGACGGTTAGTATTGGTGGCAGAAAACTAGTGAGAAAGGACCAAAATAAATAACGTGTATACTCGTGTAAGTTGCACTTTTTTTCATGAAATCTAGCTCAGGTGCGGGTTATGCACGAATCAGGCTACACATTAACCCACCGTAGCGCCACTGCAGCTACTGTGTTGGATATGTGAAAAACTGGTGACAAATATGATCGTTTTATTTCACTATTCAATGTCTATATATATAATCACTGTCGGGATGAGCTCAGCTCATCTTTGCGCTCTAAGAGCTGATCGTCCTCTGGGCCGTCTATCGCGTTTCATAGCCCCGTGACCTTAAAGCTATTTGCAATGGGCTCCACTGACAATGTACGCTACGTGTGCATGATTGAAACGTGCACTTGCTGAAGAAATGCTCGCTTCAGTCGTGCTGTCATTGTTTCGTGGTTGCCCAAGGCCATCCACTCAGTGTAGCACAGCCAATATTCTGTCTTGAATGGCCGGTTTACTCAAATGCCGAGCAGTTGCAACACGTTCGAAAAAGTCGTGTAACGATGATGATGATAATGGTGTGCAGCGAGTAGCAGAAGCTAACTGGTGCCATCTTTCTTCTAGCACTATGTGGGACTAAACGTGTTTTTGCATGGCCTCTCAGAAAGGGGCGCAGCAGCAAGCCTGCTGCTGAGTGCAGTCTCGGAGGCCATGGTTCTGGCACGTTCTAGTTTTTTTTGTTTTTTTTTTCGCGTCTAAAAGGGGCGGGCTGCGGGCTATACATGGGGTTGGCTTATACACGAGTATATATGGTAGTGGGAAAAATATGGACATTCTGTCGTAAGGGGCAGAGAACTGGGCAGTGAATTTGTTCTTTTTTTCTATAGTAAGATCGATTTAATCGACCTAGATAAGGCATCAGGCTGACACAAAATGAAAAGGGAAAGAGTGTTTTTTTTTTGTCGAGCCCGGTGCAGGGGTGGAAGCAGACTTGAGTGTCTTGGAGCAGCTCAGGGAGCAGGAATAATGCTGTTTTGGAGCAGCTTTGGAGCACCAAAATGTGTGTTTTGGAGCAATGTAAGTTAATTTTGGAGCAGAATTCTAGGATCAAATGTCATTGTTGTTTAATTTCTTTTATTTCTGGTAAACACAAGAAATTCCAACGATTTTAGAAAACACAGTGATGTTATCGCGGACTTCTGATTTGGAGCAGTTTTTGGAGCAGCAAAATTTTCATTCTGGAGCACTTTGGAGCAGCCGAAATTTTCATCTTGGAGCACTCTGGAGCAGCTAATTTTACGTACTAGAGTGCACTAGAGAAGCAAATTGCATTAACATTCAAGCACCCGAATAATTAATATGCGGCTCTTATGAAGAGCTAGAAATATTTCGATTCATAGCAAATCTCATGGAAAAAAATCAACTCAGGAGAACTCCATATTTCATTTGATAATGAAAAAATAAGGGCTCATGCAGCTGAGTCTTCTGGATTAACCTCTTCGGTGATTATTGTCGACACTAGCAAATAAACAGAATACCGGATCGATAAGAATGTACTTTATGAAATAACACTATAAATACATCTATGTGGTTATCAGCAGACGTGGTAGGCAAACGCCGTGATGTACACCAATGTCTCAATACTAAAGAGTCACACTGTCCATAATGCACGGAACTAAGACAACTCCAAGGCGAAAGCCAGGCACGTAGTCTTCCCGATCGATCGTATTGCTAGGCGCAACGTGACGTCGCTTAGCTAGCCTCAAATAGCCAACCTCCTTTGACACAACCTTCCCTCTCTCTCAGGAGGCGCTCTGTGTTGTAGCAAGAGCATTTTTCGCAGTGCTTCCAGACTATCGTTTGCGTATGCGCCGGCTTGCCTGGAAGATGGACATCCGCTTCAAGTCGTGCTTCCGCGGAAGCGTCCGAAAGTGCGTTCGACGGGGACTGCATGATGCAACAAACATCGTTTTCCTTTTATAGCGAAGCTGTATTTGACTAGAACATCCCGTTTATATATGTCGACGACCCGCTAGTACCTTCTAGGGAGCTGTGCAAAAATCTCAGGGTCCCTTCCCTTATGCACTCGCCGGTTGGAAGGCGAATGCCATCTACCTCTTTTTTTTCTCACTCGAGGTATTGACCCTCCTCCTCTCCCCTCTGCAAGCGTTCTGCACCTAACGCGGTTTTGCACTGACTCCCTGATCGGCGCACCGATCACGGAAGCAGTGCAAAGCGACGACGTCATGTGATGACGTCATCACGAGACATTACGATTTTTAGGTCATGCTGACTTCACAAAATTTGGCGATCAATGACGTCATGATGACGTTATCACACGATGATTATTTTTTGCATCCATCGTGTTGGACGCCGCCGACGGTCAATTTTCGTGTTTGATGAGGCATCTAAGGTTTTCGCACTAATATTGCGTATTGAACATTAACAGCCTGGCCGTTAACAATCTGACCTTATATCTTAAACTGGTCTCCACCATGTCCCCTCCGTGCCGTGCGCTAAGCAGCTTCGCTGATCATCGATATCACAGAGTGGAATGGCGCATCCTGAATTTTTTCTTTTTATTGCGACAGCGATTATATGGACACCATCGACGGTTTTTGCGGTCGCCGTTGCCGTCATTATCCGTATAAAGTCCAAATTGACAACATCACCCTGCGCATCGTGGGGTAAAAGCTCGAGAGCGCTGGCGACGAACGCGGCTAAAGCGGAGATGAAACGAGCCGGCCGTCTCCGTCGCACGAAGGGAGCATGCGATAACATCACCCCACGTGTGAGGCCTCCCGTCGACTGCCCATAAAAAAGAGAGGAAACGCCCCGCCCGTCTTTCGTAAGGAGCATGAAGGGACATCAGAAAAGAGGAGGGGGGGGGGCTGCGTCGCTCGAAGGGCGCAGTCACTGGCGTGCGCAGTCTCGAGGCATCAGGAGACGGTTCGTACTTGCTGTGCTCTCAACGCTTACTTTGCGTTTAGAGAATTGACAGCACGAAAACCGCTTCGGTTCCTCGAGCGGCCATATTCCCTTAAACCAGAGTTTTGTTGAGTCACGCGAGATCGGATCCAAAAGAGTTAGCTGCTAGCCTTACTTCGCATGACAATACAATTTGTTGGTATCGCATTGATTGCTTCATCCTTAAGTGAAACTCATTCTTTAACCGTGAACTATTGACCCTGGAAAGCGAGGAAAGTGCAATGTGGCGTTGCCGCTTCCCAGTGGGCAGGGGCGTATACAGGGGGGGGGGGGGTCACGAGCCTCTGCAGTAGCGCGTTATGCTGTCGAGCCAACTTGCACAACAGAAGCTGTGTCGGCAACGTGCATGGCTTCGTGGCTTACTCGGCACCCGTGTGCGAGCGCTGTTTATTCAGCATAATAATTCTTGGTCAGTGGCTGCGACTTTGGCGGCCCCAAGATCAAGCTGCACCTGTTTTGATGCGCCGGCGGTGCGATTGCCGGTGACTCTGGCGCAGTTTGGCGCAATTTCTGTCGATATTACCAAGATGGCGCAGTAAATCCAATTTGGTGCACTTTGGCGCAGTTGGCGCAGGAGTGGAATCACTGAAAACATTCAATACTGATGAACCAACCACACTTAATGCAAATCACACACACACACGTTATCATTAAAACATCACAGCTGTGATAGAGAAATGACTCAGGAAAACGAGATAAGCGATGTTCTGAATAGCTTGAATAGCTACACTTGACTGGACTGACAAATGAAAAACGTTAATGGTAACAAACGTTTTTCAGCAGCGGCGTTTTCACGCCACATATATGCAGGGTTGCTACATTTTCGTCAAAAGCCTACGCCGGCTTCAAAAAGTTCCTTTGAAATGAGCGAAGGTCAGCGCCATCTGGAGGCATTGGAAGTAATCAAAGAAGCACGCGTCTGCACCCTAAACTCCGCTTGTCGGATGAGTGAGCAATGTGCCGCGCGAGGCGTTTTCTTTTCTACTTCGAGTAGCAAGACGCGGCGGCACGATTTTGAGATGGCGTTTGTCAAAATGATGTGCGCGACCCTCCGACCACGCATCAGTCACGCATGAAATCAAGCCATTCGGGACGCAACAGCGCGATATCGCGAAGGCGTTCGTCAAAAAACATGCGCATCCCTCCAAACGCACGGAAATCGCGCCGAAAACTGCGCCATGCGGTTCCACCTTTTCCTTTCAAGTTCCCTTCCAAGATTTGTCAATTACAGTATAGACCGCTTATAACGTAAGTCGCCGGAGTCGCGAATCCGCAGTATAACTAAAACAACCTTCTTCAAGGCTGCACTTGCGCAAAACGTGTTGAGCATGTAGCCTCGCGTGTCCGATAATCGACATATGCGATTTGGGGCGCTTACAGCCACTTAAATCTCCGAATGTTCAAAAATTAACCGCCAAAGACCCGCATTGCCAACGAAATGAACACGGGGGAAAAAAGCAAACAGAACAAAGCGCCATCGCGGAAATTCGCCGACTACGTTTCAGGCCACCTCGAGGTATGCGCATTACAGTGATGCTACCGAGGACTTCTGATTTGGAGCAATTTTTGGAGCAGCAAAATTTCCGTTTTGGAGCACTTTGGAGCAGCAAAATTTTCATCTTGGAGCACTTTGGAGCAGATAATTTTGCATCTGGGAGCACTTTGGAGCAGCGAATATTACATCCTGGAGTGCAATACAGAAGCATATTGCATTAACATTCAAGCACCTGAGTATTATTATGGGGCTCTTATGAAGGCTAGAAATATTTCGATTCATTGCAAATCTCATGGAAAAAATCATCTCAGAGCATAGGCGTGCGCACAAGGGGGGGGGGGGCAGGGGGGGCGCCCCGCCTAATCACCTAAGAGAGGGAGGGAATCTGCCCCGTACATTGACCCTTGCGATAGCAATTATATGGACACTGTCGGCGGATTTTTGCCGTCGCCGTTGCCGTAATTTTCCGTATAAAGTCCAAATTAATAATCACCACGCGCATTCTAGCCGCGGGTAAAAGCTCGCGAGCGCTGGCGACGAACGCGGCTGAAGCGGAGATTAAATTAGCCGGCCGTCTGTCTCCGCCGCACGGACAGTGCATGAGATAACATCTTCCCGCGTGCGGGCCTGCCGTCGATTGCTCATCAAACAGAGAGGAAACGCCCCGCCCGTCTTTCGTAAGGAGCATGAAGGGACGCCAGGGGAGCGGAAGGGGGGGGGCGCATCGTTCGAAGGGCGCAGTCGCTTGCGCGCGCGCTATCTCGAGGCATCAGGAGACGGCTCGTAAACTTGCTGCGCTCTCAACGCTTACTTCGCGTTTAGAGAACTCAGAGCAAGAAAACGCTTCGGTTCCTGGAGGGGCCATATTCCCTTAAACCAGCGTTTTGTTGAGTTACGCGAGATCGGATCCAAAAGAGTTAGCTGCTAGTCTTACTTCGTTTCACAATACAATTTTTTGGTATCGCATTCATTGCTTCGCTCTTAAGCGAAACTGTTTTTTTAACCGTTAACTGTTGACTCCCGAAAGCGAGGGGCGGACGTGTAACATGGCGTAGCCGCTTCACTGTGGGCCGTCAGCGACGGGCCCGCTACTGACAGCTGCGCATTTGCGGCTGCTCCGACCAGGAGACATGACTTTACTAATGAGATGACATTTTTAAAAAAGCAAGCAAAAAATTCTAATTGGAACCCTAGCACGTGAGCTCGAAAGGGCAGGGCCTTTCAGGGGGTATTTAGCGCAGAGTGATTACAAACTCGGACGTGCTGGCGGAAGGAATTACGAAAAAGCTGTTCTGGATGAAGATCCATGGATAAAGTATATCTGAGGAAAAGTGTCAACGCGTTTCCACCGTTCGCGTGCTCTTCCATAAACGCGAAGCAAGAAGAAGAAAAAGAACGGAAACTTTATTGTCAAATCAATGAGATTTGAGTCCGGCGTCTTTTTAGTGGGCCTGGGCACCCACCGCGGACGCGGTTCCGAGACCTTGTCTCGAAGCGGCTTCCTCGGCACGCTGGACGGCCCAGAGTTGTGCTGTCAGGTTCGAGCTGAGCAGTGCGGTCTTCCAGCGCGAGCGGAGGCTGGCGGTGGAAGAGACGGATGAATCGGCACTGTTCGATTTGTCTATTAAGCCCTGACACTCCCACAACATGTGGCTAAGCGTGGCAACCTCGCCACACGAGCTGCATCTGTTTGTAGTGTAAATATCTGGATACATGGCGTGCATGAGTCTGGGGTTCCTGTACGAATCTGTTTGTAATTGTCTGTAGTGTACCGCTTGCGTCCTGTTTAGCCTATCGTGAGGGGATGGGTATACGCGTCTCTGTAACTGGTAGTGTGTCGTGATATCGTGAAACCTGGTCATACGATCCTCCCACGCCCAGACGTTTGCCGTACCCCGCGGGGGCTCTTGTTCCTCCGGTGATGCTCGGTGAGTGAGGCCTCGAGCAACACGGTGAGCCGCTTCGTTTGGGGTGCTCAGTCCGGTGTGTGCCGGTATCCACAGCAAGTGCCTTCGGTTATCGAAGTCGACCTCTCCTGGATGAACGGGATGTCGCTGTAGTATGTGGCACGCCTCTTGCGAGATGCGCCCGTTCGCAAAATTGCGAATCGCTGTTTGTGAGTCGCTGATCACGTACGTGGCCTTGGTCTGTGTGAGGGCCAGTGCTATAGCCGCTTCCTCTGCCGCTTCGGCGTGTGCAGTGTTCACGGTCACGCTCGTGAGGTATTTGCCTCGATGGCTGGTAACTGCCGCCACGAAACTCTTCCTGTCTGGATAACGGGCTGCATCTGTGAAAACCGCTTCCTTGTCGTTGGAGTAGCTTTGGTTCATGCTTCGTGCCCTGGCTTTACGCCGTCCCGTGTGGTGCTGGGGGTGCATGTTGCGAGGCAATGGCGGAACGTATATTCGCTCGCGTACTGCTCTTGGAATTTCGACCTTGATGCCATGCTGCGTGTGGTATGTTATGCCGAGTTTTTCGAGCACGTGTCGGCCCGGGCGGGTCTTGGATAGGCGCTCGAGCTGGGACATTTGTTGCGCCTCCACGAGTTCCTCGAGCGTGTTATGCAAGCCTAGTTCTAGGAGTTTGCTGGTGCTAACTCCAGGCGCAAGTCCCAACGCAAATTTGTACGTCTTGCGTATGAGGGCGTTAAGCTTGTCCTTTTCCACAACCTTCCATTTGTGAAACGGTGCCGTGTACGTTATTTGAGAAATGACGAAGGCTTGTATGAGTCGTATGACGCTGCCTTCGCGCATGCCCGCGTGTTTATTCGCGATGCGTCGGATGAGTTGCATCGTGCTGGTGACTTTTGCCGTTATCCTGCGCAGTGCTTCGCCATTGCCGCCGTTCTGCTCTATCATCATCCCCAGTACCCGGATCTTATTTACCGTCGGGATGGGTGAGCCGTTTGATGCTGTTAATTTGATCTCTTCTTTTTTTTCCGAGGGGACGTAGCCCTTGGGTGGGCGCCCCTTTCTGACCGGTCTATATAGCAGCAATTCGGATTTTTCAGCCGAGCAGGTGAGTCCCGTGCCTATGAGGTAGTCTTCCACGCATTCTATTGCCTCCTGTAAGCGTTGCTCGATCGCTCCGTCACTGCCCGTTGTCGTCCAGATCGTAATATCATCCGCGTATAACGTGTGGTGCAGTCCTTCGATTTGATGTAATCGTTCGGGTAACCCTAGCAGGACTAGGTTGAAGAGCATCGGCGAGATCACCGAGCCCTGCGGGGTGCCCGAGCTCCCGATGTTGATTGGATCTGACTCTAGTTGTCCCACTCGCATGCGTGCGGTTCTTCCCGTGAGGAAGTCTCGGACGTAGTTGTACGTTCGCAGTCCGAGATTCAGCTTGTCTACTTGTCGCAATATGGCGTCGTGTCGAACGTTATCGAAGGCCTTCTTCAGGTCCAGCCCGAGGATAGCTCTCGTCGAGCGCCCAGGATTTTCTATGATTTGATGTTTCAGTTGTAGAAGGGCGTCCTGCGTGGAGAGATGTCTTCGGAACCCAATCATGGTGTGTGGTAATAGTTCGTTGTTTTCGAGGTAATCTGTAAGTCTAATGAGAAACGCATGCTCCATCAATTTGCCTACACAGGACGTGAGGGAGATAGGGCGCAGATTCTCCGGCTGTAATTTTTTGCCGGGCTTCGGTATAAGTATGACCTGTGCTTCTTTCCATTGCTGGGGTAGCTTGCCACGCGCCCAACACTCGTTGATGTATTTTGTCAGTTTTTCTATCGATCCGTAATCGAGATTGCGCAGTGCCCTGTTCGTTATTCGATCTGGACCGGGGGCCGACTTGGTGTTGAGTTTGATGAGGGCTGCCTCGATTTCGGCAACGGAGAATTCCGCGTCCAGGGTGGTGTTGGTTTCTCCCGTGTAGTCCGGATGTACTTGCGGTGGCGTTTGGGATATGTAACGGAGTTCCGCCTCTCGTAGGAAATCTTGCTCCGTTCCCCCGTAAGCGTGTATAATTTTGTATATGCCTTGCCTATGTGTGGTCTTGGTATTGGCAGGATCTATCATGTACCGCAGCATTTGCCACGTGCGACTCGTAGTGAGCTGACCCTAATTGGAACCCTAGCACGTGAGCTCGAAAGGGCAGGGCCTTTCAGGGGGTATTTAGCGCAGAGTGATTACAAACTCGGACGTGCTGGCGGAAGGAATTACGAAAAAGCTGTTCTGGATGAAGATCCATGGATAAAGTATATCTGAGGAAAAGTGTCAACGCGTTTCCACCGTTCGCGTGCTCTTCCATAAACGCGAAGCAAGGAAAATTCGATATTGTCCCATATATCTACTGCGAGACGATCCCAGATTTCATTCCGCGATGTCCGGAAACAGAAGTGACAGACATTTTAGCGGCATTCATGTAGTTATTACTGAACATTGCTTTCCTTACGTGCCGTGCGACGCTTGAAACGAGCTATCAGCAGCGTTTCTGGAACAGACGACGTCCGCCGATGAATCGCCGTCGCACTTTCTCGCTGCCGATAGGCCTAGACGTCACGAGCCTCTGCGGAGAGCGCGTTTTGCTGTCGAGCCGACTTGCAGAACAGAAGCTGCGTCGGCACCGTGCATGGCATCGTGGCTTACTCGGAACGCACGCGCGAGCGCTATTTATTCAGCGGAATAATTCTTGGTCCATGATTGCGACTTTATTGGCAGCCCCAAGATCGAGCTGCACATGTTCTGACGCGCCGGCGGCGCGATCGCCGGTGATAGACGCCCTCAAACCCGAGACTTTGGCGCAGTTTGGCGCAAATTTCGTCGATATTATCAGGATGGCGCAGTAAATACAATTTGGCGCACTTTGGCGCAGTTGGCGCAGGAGTGGAATCACTGGCATTACACAGAAACCATGTCGAATCGCGACTGAAATTTCACGTGCTGAGCGGTACCGATCGTTCGATTTCACGGGCGCGCACGAGATGCCCAAGACATTGCAATCGAATCCGGAACCACCATTCGAGAGTTGCATGTGCCAACCACGCCCTCGTTTTCATTAACGATATGATTCCCTTCCCTTCAAGTGCAGCCATCGCAAAAAGTTTCGTTGATTCCGCACAAAACCGCAACTTTTATTGCCCACGACCGCTACCAAAAAGCAACCAACGCTGACTAGGCCTAGCCTGCGGTTCAGCATGCTGTCGCGGGAAGTTTGTCCAAGACAACATGAAGATCGGACGTTGAAAAGATCGCACTCAAGCACCAACCCAAGAACAGCGCGCGTGATACAAAGTTTGTGTTCGCGGCCGGGAGATCAACGGCGACAAAAGCCCGCCAAGCTCGTTTAAGTCCGTGCACTGGCAGAAAAGGCGAAAGCTCGCATCATGAAGCCGCAAAACTTTTCAATTTGCGGACAAGGTAGCAAACGCAATAACTGTAGCAAGTGTGACAACGATGATGCTTTTCCCGACAGGAAACTTTAACTTTAAAGCGCACTTGATGAGGACGCGATCGTACGTTCCACGCGGAACGCACTGCTGGCAAGTGGCCGCGGAGCCTTGCCGCCGCCGATGCAAAGGCTACTCCGTCGCCTAGGCACGCGCTTTTTATCCAGCGGCCGTGGCCTAGGCAACCACCATCCTTCCTCACTCGGCGAACCCACACAGCGCTGCCGCGGTCTTTTTTCTCCCTCCGCCCCTAGTTCGTTCACTGTGCGTGCCCTCGCCCTTCGTAATGACCTCGTCGCTCCCTCCCCAGCGGCGTACCTCCTTTGAGAACCGCACTCGCTACCGCGTTTGTCAAATATTTTCCCGCAACCGCATTATAAACGGTATTTCATCTTGGGGGACTGCACAATAAGCGGTATGCGTATATGCGGTTCTATGGGAGGGTAAACTGGAGTCGAAAAAGACCGCATTATAACCGGTCCTGCACTAGTATATGCGGTTACGTTATAAGTGGTCTGCACTGTATTGGTGTCGGTTATATGCACGCAAATATGTTATTGAGATGCGATGATACTAGATGTCGCAATCGCACAATTTGTATCCCGTGGTTTTGTTTTCGTACTACCTCACACTTGTCTTTTCAGTAATAAACGTTCGAAGTGTCTCTCTTGTTCTTTTTTGTATATTTCTTCACTCGCCACCTCATATGCCAAGCCACACACAGCAACGGCAGCGAGCGGCATGTCATGTTGTGCTGCGGATGGTACGAGCTACAGCATACTCGACTACGAGCCGAGCGCAGGTTGTGACGAGCCAAAATCGCACGTGACTGATCGCACTAGCGAGACTAAGCTCGTCGCTGCACAAGCGCGTTTACATGCTGCATTTATAACGTCTAAAGGCTTGTGTGCAATGCAAAAAATTCTGCACAAGGAGAGGCATGCTTAAGTTTCACAAATGGTCCAACTGACTTACACAGACCGAAGCCCTGTGAGTGGTTTCGCGGTTGGTAGTGGCTTCACTGACCGCAAACGGATAAAACAAATTTTTCTTTCTCATTCAGACTTATGACACAAAATCCATATTACACACTCAGCTACACAGCGGTTTCCTTAAAAGGGGGAGGCTACCTCCGGATACCAACTTTTTTGTTTATTGAGATATCTTAATGAAATTTTCAGGATAGACTCATAGCAAAAGCATTAGAAGAAATACAAAATTTCATGAATTGCAGTAAAACTGAGAGCTGGGCGAGAAACAACATAAAATTTCATGAAGTTATGTTCACTGGTTCTCAAGTTACGGCAGTATGTCAGAATAGTGCACATGGTTCTCTTATCCCAGGCCTGGAGAACTTTCAAAAGGTGCTGGAACTGTGAAATTAACTATGATGATTCCCAGATTGATACTTCAGGGGGTAACAGAGCCCATTTTTTGATTTTTGATTTTGATTAACTACAATAAATAACAGACACAATATATTGAAAAAAGGGGCTTGTCACCCCCCCCAGAAATTCATTCAAGTACATAATAAAAAAGACTTATGGAAATTCGATGAGTGGTTCCAGAGATATGGCTGGGATAAGCAGCCTCACTAGCCAAAAATGTCATTTTGAGAAAACGACGTTTGAAAGTTTTGAGCACATATGTAGTTCTAAAATGATCCCGCAGCATAACTGGAGGTGTCCTTTGGCACTCTCTTTCTTTGCCGCCTTTCCATCTTCTCTAGTGATCGATTCTTAGCCTTTTTCAAGCGCAGAGAATCTTCCTCGGCTGCCCGTTATATTGTAATGTGATTAGGCCATATGCTGTGGTGCTTTGCCAGCTTTCTCGTATTCATGCTATCACTAAGTTTTTGTTGCAATTGATCATTGAATAATTTTTATAGTATACTAGGAGTGGCTCTCATCATGACAGCCTATCCCTTCCTCCTAAATAACAGGCAATTACGGCCAAGACATTGGGGGAATAGAAATTCCTTAGCTGTTTATTCAAGACGGGAATCGGGCAGATGTAAATTCATCTCCCTGCTTCACTCAAGCTCACTTGTAAACCTCGACTGTGATGCGCTTCACAATTCACCCGGTTGCGGCGAACACGGTTATCCGCGAGGCTTTTATTTTTTTTCAGATGATTCATGAGAGCTTGCGGCGAACCACGCACGGCTCCAAGCGCGCCTAAATTGCATCAACAGTGCTTTATTTCACCTCGAAGTGCTCAGCCGCGGAGTCCGGGAAATCTGCACGCGATGTTCTGGGTCACGGCATTCGGTGACGATGCGCAATATCCCTAGGTGCGGCGACGAAAAATCGGCGCGCAACGTGTTTGGTCTCGCATTTCCGGACGCCGACGCGCGGCCGCTGCGCGACGAGCATGGCTGTGGGGTCCGCTGCCGATGCGTAAAATTACCATCCGCGGTTCCGAGGAGCCGGCGGGCGATGCGCTGCGTTGCTTACGAAGAAGCACACTGCCGCGGTTCCTCTAACGCGTTGTTCTCGCCCGCAAAGTTCGAGGTTCGTCTCGCAGGCCGGCGCCATGAGCGGAGTTAGGCCTAGCGACGACTCCGAGCAGTAGACGCGCCGGCCGCGGTGCCGGATGTTTGTTTCAAAGTACGTAATGCGTGGTCGCGAGTACAAGGAGTCGTCCCGCGATTATCTTCGTCACTACGTACGAAGTGTTGGTAGCAGAACCTCCAACCGCTGATCCGACGAGTCAACTAAAGGGTCGGACCGAGACGCGCGCTTACGATGTTCACTACGAGCGCGGCGTGCCATCGTAATCTGATCGGGCTTCCGCTTGCAGCTCTTAACTAAAACGTAGTTAAGTTGTACGTGATCGTCGACTTCGAGCCGTGAACACATAACGAGTGCGAACGCGTCATAAAGACCGCGACATTCGACAGCCGTGACCTCGCGAAGCGCAAGCAGCAGCCGACGATCCCCCGAAGCGAGCATCGGACCAATGGCGAGGCGCGCTGGGGCAACATGGCGGACGCGGCCAATCGGAGGCCTCGAAACGACCTTCAGACATTTGCTTTTTGTGCGCTTGTTTTCGAAGGGAGGAGCCAGCTGAGGCGGGGAATTCGAAGACGGAGAAATGCTCGTTCCGACGAGACCAAAATATCGGCGAAAGGTGGCGCCGTTGTGGAGCTATTATTTTTTGAAAATCAGTGTTTTTTTGCGATTTCCGCAATAACTTTCGCCACCGTGGCAGGCGTAACAAACTTTTTAAAGCACTTCTACGTGGTTTTTGGTGAAGATATTTTGGAATCTGATAGAAAAGGGTCTACAGAAACTGAAAATGCGATTTTCAAAAAAATCGATTTTATGCCATTTTTCGCGATACGAAAGCCGCGTCCCCCCTATGCAAAGTTTCTAAATAATGGTCGCGCGTTTACACCTGCGGCAGCTGCTTGCACTATCCTCATGGCTTCACATCAAATTAAATATTCGCAGTAAATAGAACCTTTTCGACAATATGAAGCGTCAACGCACTTTTATTCATGTTCGCAATCCCAGGCCACGATGACAGTAACCGCCTCGTGCGCGCAGCGCGCCAGAAAACTCCGTTGCCACCGGTGTCACAATCGAAATATGGCCGCGCAACTCACTTTCTTGTATCTAGCTCCTGTACAGGCTCGCTAGCATTTCTGCACCTTCGAAAACGTCACGAGAGCGCACCAAGTGATGTGATGATGATATAAGCTTGCATAGGCGCGCCATGACACGAATGACAGCGGCACATAAAGGCACCAAACGTAGCCTCGGTGATCGGTTCCGGAAGCGCACCAGAGCCCATCATGGAGGCCGTGCACCAAAGAGCGCTTGGGAGCAGTTTCGCGCTTGGAGCAAAATGGCGCAGCAGAAGCGGATTGGCGCAGCACTTCCACCCCTGCTGATGGCACACATGTCACCGCCCCATTATAAAGGGGACGTTCAGAGCACCCATCCCTCAAACCATCCGTCCCACCAAGTCGTGGCAGATCATTCGGCGGCGTGGCATGTTTACCAAATATTTATGTATGGATAATGACTCAACTGCTCTACCTGCGGTCTAGACCGTGTCTTTTCAATTTTCCTAACATTATATTCAGCATTCACCTTGGAAGACGAGCGAGAACGCTGCTTTCTCATCCCTCGAAGCTCATAATCGCGAAGATATTTACTGCAGCTTTTCTCCCGCATATTACTATGAGACGCCGTTCGGTGCACGGTTAAGGGATCGGTACTAGGGCCGTTCCCATTTCTTTTGTTTGAAAGTGAGTGTCGAAATTTGGCTGTACAGCAGTGGTAGTAAAAGTTATGGCTATAAAATTTTCGGAGCATTTTAAAGGTAGACGCAAGCTGCATTGGAGCTCAAGATTAGTCTGAAATTGTGTTTAGTGTTTTTTTTAGTTTTTCGACATACGTACTTTTTTAAGATCTGCAGAGCATTGCAATTTTGCACAAATGTAGCTACTAACGCTTTATAGAAGTGGAACTAAAATTGTGACTGTACAACAAAAACTAGAATTATGTTTTTTATGTTTGTCGATGTATGACAACTGCCACTTACGAATGGTTTTTTTAATACTAAAAAAAACATAAATGCACCTAAGCTACTGATTTTAGTTGCAGTTATGTAAATGCCATTAACACATGTGAGAATTTTTGCTTACTTGTGCCCAATAGTTCCAGAGAAAAAGGTACGCAAACTTCAAAAATTTGTTTTCAGAAAAACGCAGAAATTACGTGGGGTACACACATATTCCTGTCAACGAGTCAATGAAAAAGGACCAAAAATTATTTTTGAAACCGAGAGGGCCCTAGTGTGATATACAGTCGATCCCGGATATATCGAATTATTGGCTATATCGAACAGTTGAGAAATCCCCTTGAATTTCCCATGCAAAAGTATGGGGCTGGTGTGCACGTAGATCGAAGTCCCGCACAGCGAAACATCCGCTATATCGAACGCTGCCCCGCGCCGAAGCCCAGAAAGTGCATTTTTCCTAACAAATATTCATCATTTTTCGGCCGCATTCTCATAAGTTCCAGTCCCTCGTCGCGCGCAGGTTACGAAATTGCGTTGCTCTAGTTCGTTGCGCAGCGCTTGTCAGTTCACCGGTATATTTGACGCGCGATCCACAGGTTTTAATGCATGGGCGAGTGTTTTTCAAAGAGGCTGATTGCCGAAGGCACCAAAATGAGAATTCGAAGTGACTTGGCAGCCTTGTTGTAATGTTTGCATTCCCTTCCTTGTCTGTTCGCGCACGATGGCATGCGCGCCCGCAAAGCATGGACTTCGAGATCCGCAACCTCGTGACGTATTTCTAGCATTTTCGGTTTTAAAATGCAGATCTCAGAGGCTACGCTTTTTTTTTCGCATTTCTCGCCAAAGTAGCGGCTGCCTTCTACAAAGCCACAAGTGCCATCGGTATCGCCAACATGTCGACGGTGGAGTTGGTTTCGTTCTTCGCGCAGCGTTGTTAGCGTTGTCTCTTGTGGCATGTGTACTTCTCGCTCCGTTCTTGATAAATCGTCATTCGGGAGTCGAACTAAACATTGTCCCGCTCGTAGCGATAAAAATGACGACCGGTGCTTGGAATAACGTCAAGTAAAGCACCGTCGTGCACTGTGTCCTTACGGGCCTTGGTTAAAGTGAGCTAGAATAGGGTAGTGGGCTCACTCGCCGGCCGGCGCTATGCATTGCGGTAACGCCGCCAATGTCACAAAAACGTGCTTCGGTGCGCCTCCGCGGCGCGGCGCCACCGTCGCACCAAATGTAGAGAGCGTTGGCGCTGGGGCAGTTGCTGGCTGTTTGGAGTGGCGGTCGGTGTGTGCGAGTTTTGTTTTTTTGAGAACTCTTCGCGCTTTGCATCCTCAATCTGCTAGGTCCTTCTGCGAACAGCTATGTGGCCTGACAAGCAGTGACCGTCTCACGAGGTTAAAATGCTTCCGCGGCGGCAAAACCACTATTTTGCGCCAGGCTGTCGGACAGGTTACGTTCACGTTAAGGGCAGCACGAAGCCGTCTTTGTTAGGCGTTCCGAAGGATGCAGCCCGGAGGAAGCAATGGGGAAGCCCTGGGAAAGGAATTTGCATCGAGCGGACAAAGCACTGGACGACACATCTGCCGTGTGTCAACTTCATTTTGAGCCGAAGTATGTGCTACGGCACTACGTGCATATATAATTGAAGGGAACGAAGTACGCACACCGCGTGGAAAACCTTGCCTACGAGAGGACGCTGTGCCTACAATCCTGCCTAACTTGGCGTCGTATTTGACAAAGAAGACACCACGAGAAAGACCGACCCGAAAGAGAAAGCAATTGGGAAGCGTTCAAGGCGAGAAGAAGGTACGTTCTCGTGCCATTGGCGATACTGTTCAAGCAAGCAAGTGTGCCCAATATATGATGAATAAATGTTCATGTACTTGTACCCAGTACCTGAGGAGAGTGGCTTCCTGTTTTTCTTATCTGTGGATTTTTACAGTGTTTGCATAGGAATATTCAGTGCAGAAATGGCCAAATTACAGAGCCAAGGTACTGGAGATCTGCAGAAAGAATGAACAGCTCCAAGTTTTTAAATGCTGTGAAATGTATAACATTAAGAGCTCGTGGTAAACTCCCGAGTGCGTGTCAAGGTCAGCATCGGCAGTAATTTCACACGCTCGTAAAAGGCGTGCGTGACGAAAGTAGTGCCCAAGAAATGCAAAGAATCCAGTTTACAAGTGATAGCCGCAAAACGCGTAAGCTTTGAAAAGTTCGCCATCGCTGCTTATCACTCGTAAGAGCAATTTATTGCATCTCAAATTTGCGCAGCATCTCTTTCATGCAGTTTAATCGCGCGTTCGCGCGAGTTACGGCGACAGAGTTTCAGAAAAGAATGTTTTCTGCAGCTTTACTCGCACGAGTACTAACGGTCTTCCGTGTATTTCATTTAACATCAGATAACTACATAACAGCAGAGCTGCATACACCATGCTACTTGTTCTAGATGGTTACCATGCCTTACGCGCGCATGTAGGCCAACGCACCTAGCTCGCGCTAGTTTTTTTTCTTTATTTTTTATTGTCTCAGCGACATCAGCATCACCGTTTACACTGCCGAAATTCGCGTACATTTCCGTCCAGTGCATATGATAACAGCGCACAAAAAAGCATGGCATGGCATCAGTTGCGCACAAACGCCTCCGTCAGGCAGTGCCCTACATTTAAGTCGTTGGTGGCGCCACCACACATGTGACATACCCGGCGTCAAGCAGGGGACCCCAGCAAGCCCACTACCCTCTTCTAGCTCACTTTACCTTGGTGCCAGGCGACGACTTTGGGAGCGTCATGACCGCCGACTACGGCGTACGGTGCGTCAGTGAATTTTGCGACTTATTAGCGTTCCCGGGCGTCGTATCGGACGGGAGCACAGCGAGTGACTTTATCGGTGCAGATAACGATGTAGCTGTTTCTGATTGCATCGATGCCGAGATCATAGCTGACGTTGCCAGTGCTGCGGAAATGGACCCATGCGGTTTGAAGATGCCAGCCGCTGCTGCCATCGCTAAACCCTGTACCGCGCTACAGAGCTCGCATCAGCGTTCAGCGTCGATCATCGCTGTTGTGGCCGAAGGTGTGGAATTTACTTATCTGGAAAGCTATTATCTGGAAAGATATTGACGATGACTTGATAAATTCACGGCGCGCCAGAAGCAAGACAAGTTTATGGACTATTTGCATGCGAAATAAAAGTGCGCTAACTTGCAAAAGAAGAAGTTCTCGCCTTGTTCTTTAGCATATGTGAGCGAATAGTTATGTGCGCGCTTTTTACGATTTAGGAAAACAGTGTCGATGCCTGCAGTGCTTTAATTAAAGCCCTAAATACGCATATTTCGAACTATCGATATATATCGAACTATTTCGCGGTTCCCTTCGAGTTCGATATATCCGGGATCGACTGTATTTACTAAAATATAAAGAGCTTCTCTATCAGGTGATTGCAAGATCCCAAAATTGAATTTTTTGACCAAAGGAAGTCTTAGCCCACCTTGAATAATACAAACAAGACTGAAAACATAGAGAGAAAGGCAGCCCTTTTTATAAATAACAGTTATGGTTGTACATCTGTGAGTGTACAGCTGGTGAGAGCTAATCTTCCACCAATAAGTGAAAGAAACTGAATTTGTCATCTCAAATTTTTATGCTATCAGTTTATATCACAAGCACTATAAGATAGACGTTAGCAAATTAGTATCTTTCTCCACTGGGTATGTGACAAGGCAGTGTCATAACCTCACTATCACACCCTTTCGATCACGCAACAATTGTTTCATGTATTCGTTTTTCTGATTTGATTTGATAATGAGGTGTGTTCCACTGTTTCAAAAGTGGCACTCCCTTTACAGGTTTTGCGCGAGTTTTCTGAAAAGTACTGGAAGTACAGTAGACTCTCGTTAAACGGAACCTGAAGGGACCAAGAAAATGTGTTCCATTTAACAGGAGTTCCATTTACTGAGAGATGAACAGGGGTGCAGAATCCAAGTATGAAACCAATCGTGTTAGATGCAGTTGTTCCGTTTAAGCAGCAGTTCCGTTTAACAGATTTCCATTTACTGAGAGTCTACTGTAACAGTCTTTTGGCGACAGTGAAAACAGCTACAGCATGAGTGTGCTAAAATTCTGCTACTGCGGGTGAGTCATACATTGTTGCATTAATTTTGTGGAAACCTCGCGCACCAGTTATCTGGATGCACAGTGCCACTCGCTTTGGCCGATAGCTGCTGGCCTGTCTCCTGGACATCGCGGCCCGGCTTCCCTGTCCATGTTTTGGGGCAGCAACGGAACCACTCCCCGGTCACTTTTAAACGTGCACCGCCACTGTCTCAAGGTAGCCAACGCTAAATTAACTCAAGATCCCAAATTAACTTTCAAGATAATTTCTCGCATGACGACGAAATCGGAGCAGTTATCGTATAATCCTGAGTTGTAGTCTGACTGAGCGGCGTATCTCCAGCAAAGGTCAAAAAAAGGTTTGATGCCATGGCATCTGCACATTCAAAGCTTGTCAAGTGGGGAGCGGCCATTTCTGCCATCAAGAGCTTGTAGAGCAGGCCTTGCATTCATCACGTCCAAGAGAGCCTTGATGACCAAACATGCCGTCTGTGCTTGGCCGGCTTTCCGGATTCGCTTCTCTGCAGCATAGGCTACAAGCTTTCAAAACAGTTACTAGAAGCCTCCAAGAGAGAAAAAGAAAATTGAAGTCTCTCCCTACATTCATGGTGTAAGCCACAGGCTCAAGAAACTAGTAGGGCGATCCGGGATAGATCTCGTTTTTTTTCAGCCCCCAACAAATTAAGTAGCCTGTGTCGACAAGTGAATGGCAGTGATCGTGTGCGAAAACCGTGCACCAAGAAGCATCAAAGCCGTTTGTTCTGTGTGAGGGTGAGGTGGTTTATGAGATCCCATTGTCTTGTGGACGCTTGTAGGACAGACGGGACAATGCCTCAATGATCGGCTACGAACACATGTGTGATGCTCGAAATTCTTCCGGGAGCACTCTTGCCACATATGTTGCAGATTGCTCATGCCAACCTTCAGTTGATCAGTGCAAAGTGATAAGCCGTTACGCTGACAGGATGAGATGAGAGCTTCAGGAAGCCTTCGAAATTCATAAAAGAGATCAAAAATGTGTCAGCTCTCCTTCTGCTGCCCTTTCACAGAAAGAAATGTTTCCTCGAGTGCCGAGTGCGAGTGTGCTGGAGACAAACCTGTTAGTGGGGGCGTTTCGCTTTGCTGTTGCTGTGATTTATTCATTTATTCATAATACCTCAAAGGCCCCACATGGGACACTACATGAGGGGTGGGCAAACGAAAAAACTGGCGGGTCAGGTTAGATTTCATGACTTGAAAGATGGTCTTCAATGGCAGCCTTGAATTGAGCAATGTCGGTGATGAGGGCGATATCTGATGGAAGGGCATTCCATTCTCCGGCAGTATGCAGGAAGAATAAACGTTGATAGGTGGTCGTATCTGCACGTAGTGGATACACAGCATTTCGGTGCAAGTGGCGAGCAAGTGGCGAGAGGAACGATGTAAGTGGCGCGAGGAACGAGAGGAGGCAGCGAATGAAAAAACCTAAAAAATAATATTAGGCGAGCAGTCTTGCGGCGAGAAGAAAGTTAGGGGAGGCAGAGCTGGGATTTTAGGGCGGATACACTTGACTTGTAGGAATAATTGGAAAGAATGAACCTGGCAGCGCGGTTCTGGACCGATTCAAGGGAATTGGTTATATTAACTTGGTGACTGTCATAAATAGCAGAGGCATATTCTAGTTTGGATCTGATCAACGCTTTATATGCAAGTAGTTTGACTGCAGGGGATGCTGATGATAGGTTACGGCATAGATAACCTACCTAATAGGAGATTGCAGGAATTAGTTAGTTGAAGAATATAATGGGCCCAGGACATATCACTAGATATATGTACTCCTAGGTATTTAAATGTCTCGCATTGGGTTAATGTGGTGTTGCTGACAGAGTAATAAGGTGCTACATAGTTACGACGGCGATGAAAGGACATGTGAGAGCACTTAATGACGTTGAGGAACATGTACCATTGGTTGCACCACGTTTGGATTTCAAGGAGGTCATCCTGGAGAGAGGAGGAGTCTATGGAATTTGTTATTGGACGATACAGAACACAGTCATCCGCAAAAAGGCGTATATTTGATGATACATTAACTGGAAGGTCAGGGGGGACGTGACTTTGGAAAACCAACTTTCTTATAACTTAACAGATGTTGATGAAAATTGGCACAAATATTCAGCATGTCTCCCTGATGCTTCCAAAAATGTTTCAGAGTGATATCTTCACAACTTTTTATTCAATTTTTACTTCTTGCATTCCTTAGCACTTTGCACAATGCCTGGAGAGTTTAAAAAGTGCACTAGAAGGCTAGATGAATATTTGTTGCATAGCTAAATGCACGCTGAGTGTCGTGACATTCTTGCTTTATATTTTTTGCAACACAATATTCTTGCATTGCGATTCTTTTCGCTACCTTCAAGTCAGGCACACTCTTGGGGTGAACGACTAGTCACATCATAAAATTACAAAGAGTCAAAATGAGAAAGAGAATGTCACGACATGCATTGTAGTCTAAGAAACATGACAAAAGAAACGGAGCCAAAATAGGCCAAACGGTTACGAAGAAAATGGCTACGCAAACTTGGCAGGCAGGCGAAAAGGCACTTTTGAGAAAACGGCTCTCAGTTTCACCTTGCGTCCAATGGTCTAGAATGCACCAGGATCACAGTTTTTGGTGTCCTTAGTGATGCGAGGTCTCTTGAGCATTTGGTGCTTGCCTTGGTGCACTTTTGATGCCTTTTTTTTCCCATATGGCATCCTTCTCTGCAGCTCTTCGAATGGAGTGCTTTCCAGGCTTCGGGCCAAGTGATGCACAAAACTGTCAATAAGCATGGAGAGTGCCAGTATTATACTTGCAGACTGCCTCATTGACAGCTGTTTCAGCAGCAATCAGTGAAGCGTATAGCTCTTCTGGTAGAATTGACCAAACTATCAAATGAAGACTCTTGGCCGCAGTGAGTTTTTTTTTCTTTCGGCAACAGCCGAGCAGCTGAGGGTGATCAGGTTTTGGTAGACTGGCACAAATGCAGTGCTGCCAATTTATACGTGTGTAGTGGTGGAGCCTTGCCTTCAGCTTCTTCAGCATGGTACTTGCACCAGCTCAGGGACTCAAGTGGGCAGAATTCACAGTGCAGCTCTTCATCTCTCGAGGTGACATGATAGAATGTTGCCGTTATGGCCTTTTGCATGTCATCAACGTCAATGTTGTCACGGATAGCCCTACCATAATAACTAGTCAGTCTTTTAATCAGGTCTTGAGTCAGGCCGCCCCATCCTCCTAGTCGTTGATCCTTCTTGCTTCCTGATACAGTTGTTGGCAGAGCTGTACCCATCTTCTTTTTGACATGATTTATACAGTCTTCTTTAGCCAATGGAATAAATCGTATGTTTTTTCTTCAGAAAGAATCAGGAGAGTACCGTATTTACTCGAATCTAACGCGCACCTTTTTTGCGGGAAAACGAGTCCGAAAATCGCATGTGTGTTAGAATCGAGTACCGAAAAAAAAAAAAGAAACTCTGTTATCGTATTGCCATCGACATTTCAAAATGGCCGCCTCCTACGCACCTTGGCCATTTCTGCCATTTTTTCAGTTCGTACGTGTGCTGAGGAGATTGTCATCCCGTTCTGCATTCGCATCGACGGCATGGAAGTGCCGACTCCAAATACTCGACGAGTGTACCACGATGCCGCATTTAAAAGAATAGCTATTACATGTGCAGAGAGACGGACGGAAATCGGGCCACATCGCGGTCGTTCGGAATTCCCGAAACGTGCGTGAGAGACTGGCGCAAACATAAGCAGATGATTTTTTACAGAAAAGCTTCACGAAAAGGTTTCAGTGGACCAAAGCAGGGCCGGTTTCCCGAAATCGGAGAGTGTTGACAGCGACAAGGAGTTGTCCGACAGCGACGAGGTCTGATCCATTAAGCCCAAACCCCACATGCGCGAAAATGCATGCGACAGCGACGAGCGATGCTATGAGCGATGAAACGAGCCGTTCGCGCGACGTGTCGCGTTGTCGATTTCGCGCGATCGCTCGATTTTTCAGATTTGGAATCCGTCGCTCGTCGCCCGGAAGTGCAGTGCTCAAGCAGCCAATAGCAAAACACCGGAACAAGATGCATAAGTGACGTACTGCTGATTGTCGCTGCTTTCTTATCGACGCGCATCAACAACAACGTTCATCAACATGACCAACGGCGACGAGCGCAACGTTGACGTTGTTGAACGCGAACGTGCCCTCAGGGACGGGAACTACAAGTCCCGCACCGTCTGTGATGCGGCTTGGCAGCACGTAGCAGCAGTGATGGGATCGAAAAAAATGCTGCAAGACAATGATAAACATTTTATGTACCATTAAGCAACAAAACATCGTATTTTACATTGCCTGCCGCTGACTACGGGCCATTTTTTCACGCGTAAAAGCCCTCATGCCAGCAACAGTGGAGATCGCTCGCTGAAGCCGTCGCGTGAATGGAGTTTGCCCATCCAAGCGACCGCTTGCGCGAAAACAATCTACGTCGCGTCGCTCATCGCTGTCGCGTGCATTTTCGCATATATGGCGTTTGGCCTTTACGCAACTCGTATCGCCGCCGTAGTGGTGACAGTTTTAGCGGCAAGGCCCGCTTTTTGACTTCGTGTTTTACTTTTTTGAAACTTTAGTTCTTTAAAATCCAAATACTTGTTCTTCTGAATGTGCGAAGTTTGACTCCTACGGGCTTTTTTTTGTTCTTTTCTCTCACGAAAAATGGGTGCGCGTTACAATCGATGTATTACTTTTCTTTTTTTTTTTTGTCGCGGAAAACGGGTGCGCGTTACAATCGAGGGCGCGGTAGAATCGAGTAAATACGGTATCACTGTGTTCATCACAAACAATGGATGTGTACCGGAGGTCATTCTTTCCAGAGACCTTCTGAATAAAATTAAGGTGGGGGACATGGCATTCATTACCAACTTTCTTATTCTGTCGTAGGTTTTGATGAAAATTGGCACACTTATTGCAAAGATATCTGGGATCAAATATCTGAGCAGTTCATTCAATAACGCGAGTGGGTCAGATATAAATTCAACTCCCTGCTGTACACATGCCACATTCATTTGCGCACCTCGCCTGTGATGCGTTTCATCATCCACTCGGTCACGAAAACGGTAATTTGCGAGGCTTTCGCTATTTTAGAAGATTCATCAGAGCTAGCGGTGATACCAAGCACGAATCCAAGCGTGCCTAAATTGCATCACCAGCACTTTCTTTCAAGCCGATGTACCCGGCCGCGGGGTCCGGAAAATCAGTGCACGATATGCTGGCTGGCTGCATGCGGTGAAAATGCACAATGCTCCTAGCCGCGGCAATGAAACATCGGCGCGCGTAACGTGCTTGGTCTCTCATTTTGCGGCGCCAACGCACGAAATTGCTAGCTGCTGTTCTGAGTGGTCAATGCGGGATGAGCTTCACCGCGAGGGCCGTTGCCGATGCGTAAAATGCCCATCTGCAATTTCAAGGAGCCAGCGGACGATGAGATTTGTTACTTGCAATGAAGTACAGTGTGGCTTGTCCGCTAGCGCGATGTCCTTGCCCGCAAAGTTCGGATTCGTCTCGTAAACCAGCGCTGTGAGTGGAGTTAGGCCTAGCCCCGACTCCGAGCAGTAAGCTCGATCGCGGTGTGCGTGGCCGCGGTGCCCGATGTTTCAAAGCAAGTCATGTTCAATCGCGAGTACAAAGAGTAGTCCCGCGAAGTTATTAGTCACGGAGTACGAAGTGCTGAGAAGCTGAACTTCTACCCGAGACGTGGATCTGCGATGTTCGCGACGAGCGCGGCACGCTATCGTCTATCGTACACTGATGACTGCGCTTCCACTTGCAGCTGTCAAACTACAGGGTAAACATATTCTAAATTATCGTCGACCCGTGCACACAGAACAAGAGTGAACGCATCACTAAGTAGCGTGATTTTCGACAGTCGTAACATCAGGTAACATCGCGTTGCGTAAGCAGCAGACGACTGTCCTCTCGGAGCGAGCATCGGACCAATGGCGAGGCGTGCAGGAGCAACATAGCAGACGCGGCCAATCGGAGGCCTCAAAACAACCTTCAGAGATTTGCATTTTGTGCACTTGTTTTCGAAGGGAGGAGCCAGCTGAGGCGGGGAATTTGAAAATGAAGAAATGCTCTTCGCGACGAGCTCAAAATGGCGGCGCCCAGTTGTAGCGTAGTGGAGCTAGAATTTTTTTAAAAGCACTGTTTTTTTGCGATCTCCACAATAATTTTCGCCACCTCAGCACGTGCAACAAATTTTTTGTAGTACTTCTAGGTGGTTTTCAGTGAAGATATTTTGGAATCAGATAGAAAAAGGGCTACAGAAACTGAAAATGTGACTTTCAAAAAATCGATTTTTTTTTGCCATTTTGCGTGATACGAAAGCCGCGTCCCCCCTTATATATATGTGAAAGAGTAGCGGTCTAAGTACAGAGCCTTGCGGCACACCAGATAAAACAGGGGATAGAGACGAGGAAAATGAGTTGGTGGAAACAAATTGAAGGCGATCGGTCAAGAACTCACATATCCAATTAACTGTGTTGGGGTGTAGGTTTAGGTGCGAAACTTTATGCATGAGAAGAATGTGCGATACTTTATCAAAGGCTTTTCCGAAGTCCAAAAAGAGAGCGTCAGTGGCGATGTTGAGATCCAGGTTAGAATGTAAATCATGCAGGAATAAGACGAGCTGGGTATTGCAAAAGTGCGCTTTGCGAAACCTGTGCTGGTTAAGATGAAAGAAGTTGACAGATGACAGAAAATTGGCAATGTGTGAATGTAGAATGTGCTCCATTAGTTTAGAACAAACGCTGGTAAGGGAAATGGGATGGTAGTTGCTAGGATTTGTACGGTCGCCCTTCTTAAAAATGGGAATTATCTTATCAACTTTCCAGTCAGAGGGGATTGATCCAGTGGAGAGGGATTGCTGGAATATTAACCTAAGGAAAAAACTGGTGATGTGCTTGGTGTTTTTTAATACCTTAGTGTCTATGCCATCAATGCCACACGAAGATGAATTTTTTGATAACTCAGTAATTCTAACAATGCCGTTCGCATCAAAGGTGATGTTTTCCATTGGGGGGTAATAAGACAGTGGCAATTGAGGAAGAATTTCGGGACATTTATCAGTGAACACAGAACACAAAGCAGTGTTTAGAGCATCAGCAGTCTCGGATTACGGAAAAGGGAAGCCAGTACTGTCGCGGAGAAAACCGTGCTAGACCCCTGGGGATTAATGCGTTGCCAGAAGCGTTTCGGGTTAGTGTGCAACATGGAGGGCAACGTGGTTGAAAAAAAGCCACGTTTGGCGTCTGCGACATGCTTCTCTTACTGCTTGACCGCAACGTGGTATTTCTGCCACTGAAAGTCAGATTGAGAGGAGTTAGCAGAACGAAAGAGACGTTTCTTTTTATTGTTTAGACGTTTTAGTGTTGTGTTAAACCATGGAGATTGTTTCCATTCACTGATTGTTATGGTGGGAACGTATCTTTTAACTAGGCGCAGAAATTCAGATTTAAACAGCAACCAGTTAGTTTCGAATGAACGGTGGTGAAAGTCCAGCTCAAAGTTATCATAAAAGGTGTTAAATCTTCGGACATGCTGTTGCAGTCGCCTCTGTCATAAAGCGCGAGTGTTTTTTTATTCTTGTTGGAGTGGACATGTGTGCACGTCCTTGTTGTGCGAGACGGGGCTCGAAAGATGGTGCCAGGCCACGACCACTGTGCGGGCAGAGCCAGCCGGTGGCCGGAGCTGCAATGTGACACTGAAGTGAACCCCCTGTGGTGAGCGCGGGTGTGCGACTGAGCGCGGGCCCTGGGAGAAGGCAGAAGAGGGACGGCTGTGCAACTGGAGAGACGCCGTATTCTTATCTCTCCAGCAGTTTTCTTTACTTTATCTAAATAAACGTTGTTCTGTTAAAGTAACCATTGTTTTTGCCAGTCTTTCCCTCACATCTCCCGAATCATCGTTTGCATCTAACAATTCAGAAGTGGGATGCGTACGCCCAGAAGTCAACCATCGAGCCCAACCATGCGTGTCACTAACAACGGAACATCTTCAACGGCTCCGACAAGCAAAGAAGATGGTGAATGGCGGAGCACCAACGGCGAAGAAGGCAGCGCAAGCCGAGGCGTGCCCGACAGCGCATCGACCAGCGGCACCACTTCGACACCTGCACCAGCGTTCGACATGGCGGCAGTCCTTCAAGCCACCGCACAAGCAGCAGTGAGGGAAGCCATCAACGGGATCGCGCAGCTCCAGTCGCAACAGACAGCAGCCATGCCTGTAATCGGCATGGCAGAGACATCGCGTCTGGTCCCTTTGTTCGACCCAACTTCATTGGACTCGCCAACCATCGACGCGTGGATTCGACAGGTGGATGACCTAGCGGAAGTCCACCATTGGACCGACAGAATAACATCTTGCCACGCGCTCGCAAAGTTGCACGGGCGGCGAAGATGTGGTATGACTCCCTCCTGTCAGTTAAAAAAGCTTGGCCCGAGTGGAAGGTGGAGCTCAAACGTGCCTTCCCCACGACAGCAGGAATGCAGAGGCTTCACCGGGAAATGGGGGATCGAATCTACAAGCAGGGTGAGCCCATCGAGTGCTACTATTATGACAAATTGGCAAAAGCACCTCGTTCAGGGTTCGTACAGGTTTCCAAAGGAAAAATTCAAGGACTTTCAAGGACTTTCCAGGACCTCTCACAAGTTTTTCAAGGACTCAAAGCGGCATGCAAAGTTACAATTTTTGTACTGGAAAATTTCCAAAATGAAAAATTTTATTGCACTTACAATAAATAAGTGCGTATCACAAGAACAACAAAAATGCCTTGTCCTGATAACTTCTCAAGATCACGACATGCAATGGATGCTTACAATTAAAAAAGGTGGAGGTTTTTGCAGTATAATCTTCAAGTTCACCAGACATACTCAAAACGTCCAGTGTAGCATTATTTCACTCATATAAAGATAAATAAATGTATGTTATAATGGTGTTAATAATGACTAACCTGCATTGCTTGGAAAGCCCAGAAGAGTAAAAAAGAACAGTTCACAATACACAACGAACACTACCAACGGCCGCTCTGACCTGAACAGTGTTATCTAAGCTTGTTTACCAACATATCCAAAATATTCAGCCTAGTCTTGCTGCACTTCCGTTAAATTAATGTCTGTAGGAATTGTGTAAAACATGTATAATCCTGATCACTTCTCAAGTACAAGATGATAAAGTTCCCACAATGAAGATGTAACAGCTGCAGAGACTACGTCAGTATTCGCTGGATTGGTTGACCAAGCATTTCCAAATCATTTAGCACAGTGTTATTGCACTTATACCATATTATAATAAACAAAGTTATACCACAAATATATTTAAAATGTCCAGCCGTTATCACTTGTCAAGTCCACAACACTGAAAGCTTCACACCACACACAGAAAAGTCTAGAACAGCTGCTGACAGTTTTGTACTACATGTATTATTGCACTCAGTTACCCATAAAATGTACATCACAACTACATTATAACACTGCATGATCACTTGTCCGGTTCAAAATATTGAGAAACAAAGTTTATGACTAATGTTCACAACTTCTGCAAGGATTTGTATAAGCTCTGTATTGCGCACCATTAATTTCCAGCTCGGAACACTTCTGCAGTCACAACAAAATACAAATGTTCACAACAAACTATAGCAGGTTCACAACAGCTGCTGGGACTTCTCTTGTATTAGCTGTATGATGTTTTTCAGCTCTTCCGCTTTAGTTTTTGCAGTCCTCCGCAAGCTGTTGGACTTCACTACAAAGGTAATATCATTTGACTGTTCTGCTTTTTCTGAATAGCGATCAGCTGAACCAGTCAAATCTGCTATGACAGCTTCCAGTTCCTTTTTTTTCTTTTCTTCATGCTGTCGATCTCATCATTGATCAGACGCCTTTTTGAGTGCCTAGCGTCATCAAGTTTCTCCTGCTTTTGAGCCTCAATGTGTGCACTGTACCAATTCCTTGCAGCTGATACTGATATCCGTAGTTCCTTCATGATGGGGACACTTAGAATACCACCAGCTTTCTCTACAGCGTCACATATGATGCGTTGTGACACATAGGACAAGTCTGTGAGGTTCTCTACAGCAACTTGACGGTTTATGCTAAACCCACGCTCAACTGTTGCTTGGCCATGGCTGAGAACAAGTAGCAATTTGACAACATTCCAAAGCTCACCATATGAGAAATTTAGGCCGATCAGCTCATGGAAAAATTCATCTAGCCTATTTGAGCCTTTCTGAAAGAGTCGAAGCTGATTCTTTTCCTGTTGCAACAGCTCCGTGTATTCAGCTAAAAGAGAGTCTCGTTGCTTTCGTCAAATCTGTGAGCTGCAGTGAGAGCATCAACCACTTTCCTTAGGCTTGAGAGACATTCATCTAGCTTGCAGCACATAAGCCGTGGGTCCAGGCAGGACAGGCCTCTGACAAGGGTCAACTTCAAAGGGCTTTTGTCGAGAATTTTTTTTGTCATGGCTATCAGAAACTTCTTGCATTCCATTTTGAACTGGAACACATCTTTTGCACTTGCTTAGCAGTCTTTTATAATCTGCTGGCATGTGTGGCCGATGTCCACTTTTTCCAGCGAAACATGTTTGCTCACATCTTCAATGTCTAGCCTCAAAAGGCCACTGATCCCCGTTGCAGACAAAATTGAGCATTTCATGAACTTCATGAGCAGCTTTCTTACAACTGTCTCGAGGTCTCTTGCCAAAAAGAAAACCATAGGTTTGTCTACTTGGTATTCAACCAAGAAGGATCTGACAGCTGAAGCAACAATTAGGGCAAAGTTCAGCTTTGCCAACACAAGAGGGTCACAGAAGAACAGACACAAGTTCTCAAAAGAAGCGCACTTTGGTAGGGTGACATTCTTGTTCCTTGCTGCTTCTATGTATTTTCTCATGTCGCTCCAGAGAAGCAGGGCCCTTTCTATTACCCTGACGTTCTCCACCCAGTGATGCGCTACATACTTAAGTGGAAATGTGCTCTGCCCAGTTACGGCTGTAGAATCTTCTCTTCGTGCCGGGGAGTTGTCAAAGAGCATGCTCAGACTTGACAGCAGGACATCAAGTCCCCATGTACTGGCCACGACACCTGCCTTATAGGCATTGTGGACTACGTGCAGGTCACATGTGCCGACATCAAGACACTGCACTTGGTAGTTTTCATGCAAGTCTGCTTGCAGGGACCTGAATAATTTCAAGTTAACATTGGGTCCATCCATAGAAATTTGGACAATCTTTCTAAGTGGTAAAGGTTCAAGGGCCTTCAACAACTTTTCCTGGATGTCGTCAGCAGTCGTATGCCCCATGAAGATAGATGTGAGATATTTTGTTGTCACGTTGTGCGAGGAGTTCCAGTATCTCACGTGTACATCCATTTGTTTCTGGTGCATAAATTCATTAGCAGATTCATCAAAAAGGACGACGTAGAAATCTGAGTTTTCAACCTCCCTCTGCAAAGCTGATTGAAAAAAAGGTCTAAGCCCGTGGCACGCTATATGAGCATTTTTTCTCTCCACAGAAAAAACCTTTCGCAAGATCGCTATCAGGGAACATGCGCCTAAAGAGATCGGCAGCTTGTGAGGAAGACCTGTAAGAATAATGGCTAGTGACCACCTTCAAGGTCCACAAAATTTCAGCGTCTGTGACCATGTCATGGGTCTGACAAGCACGATCTAAATTCATAGCTTGCGATGACACAGCGTGGGTGGGTCCTTCACTTGCACTAGCGCACTGTTCTGTCTTACGGTAGAATAGCGCAAATACGAAGACGAGAGAAGATGGGAGACGAACAAGCGCAAACGATCAACTGATTTTATTCGTAAAGCACACACATATATAAACGAGCAAGGTCATAGTCACGAGTCACCTTAGCAAACAATAAACTCGATTAGTGGCAGGCGTTCAAGTAATCTACCTCTGTGGAATGCAACGTGATAGATGGCCTCGCTACGCATGCCTCGCCCGATCTGTTAATGAAGAAAGCCTCCTCAATTTCTCGCGCAACCTTCTCTTTTAATCTTGAGAGCACCTTAGCTTCTGATAGCAAGGGTGCGCAGCCGCACTCCCTGCAATGTAAAGACAGATTAGAACAAGGTGTTCCCCTCAATGAAGCTTTATGGTCTAACAATCTGTTGTTCACACATCGTCCCGTCTGGCCGACATAGCATTTACCACACGATAACGGTATATGATATACTACCCCTCTGCCTCAGTCGACCAATTTATCACGGTGCTTGATGTCGCACCCGTGGTCCCGCTTGCTCTGCCCTAGCAACTTCTTACCAACGGCCGCGCATACACGCCCAAGCTTGTCTGCAGCAGAAAAAACCACACTGCATCCGAACCTATTACCCACTTTCTTCAACCTATGGGATACACCGTGAACATACGGAATGCTTACAAAAGGTTTCCCTTCCTTCTGCCTCACTTGACTTCCACCCCGCGCCTCCATTTTCATCTTTTGCAAGATCCTTTCGCTCAGGATGGCCAAATGACGCTCTGGGAACCTAGACTGCCGGAGCCTCTCTATCTGCCGTGAAAAACTCTCATTCATGCGATGAGGGCACGACTTCTTGAGTGACGCCCTTAGGCAGGCCATCGCAACGTTGCATTCCACAGAGGTAGATTACTTGAACACCTGCCACTAATCGAGTTTATCGTTTGCTAAGGTGACTCGTGACTATGACCTTGCTCGTTTATATATGTGTGTGCTTTACGAATAAAATCAGTTGATAGTTTGCGCTTGTTCGTCTCCCATCTTCTCTCGTCTTCGTATTGCGCTATTCTACCGTAAGAATGAACCAACTCGCCCAACAAGTCACCTTACTGTTCTGTCCTCGGGACGAGGTAGTTGAGTACTGTGCTTGCTCCCGCCGCCTTCATTGCACTAATGTGCTTGGCACTCTTCATATGGCTCTTCAGAGCTGACTCACCCATCGTCGCAATGTCGAAAGTTTTCCGGCATCGTTTACACGAGGCTCGGTGAGGGTTTGTCGGGTCCGGCGAAATCTATTTGTTATAGCAGTCGTGGCTAAGCCACCCGCTTTGAAACTTGCACTTTCCCGGCATAATTCCAGAGTTTCACAATTGATGCCGCTCACATTAAAAGATGGAAGCTGACCATGAAACTCCTGTTCTACGTGAGCGTTCATCACAACACAACGCACGTGCACCACAAACCAGATATCACACACAAAGCGCCATGCATGATGCGATGAAGCATAGTGTAGAGACTAGTGTAGACACACACAGCACAAACACAGACTGGCATTGTGTCAATGTTGCCAACAGCTAAATGAGAATCCGCTATGCCGTGTTGTTAATGTCTGCTAAAAGTAAAAATACAGCGTCG
>NC_051182.1:13872265-13956908 GCF_013339695.2 Rhipicephalus sanguineus | reverse complement strand
TGAATAAAAAAGAAGACAAACGTCGAAAACCAGAATGGTTTCTTAACATTTCGGCTGTGGGACCGGCCTTCGTCAGAATAACCATTCTGACGTTAGTATTCTGGCGAAGGCCGGTCCCACGGCTGAAACGTTAAAAAACCATTCAGAGGCCTGTAGATGGCTCCAAGAACGTATTTGAGGTTCTTCACGTATAGTTTACAAAAGATGCTTTCTACATCTGGAACATCAGCCATTAAATGTAGTATTATTGACGCAATGCCCCCGCCTCTTCTGTCATCCTTACGCAGCACCTTATAATTCCTTGGTACAAATGCACTGTCAAATATATCATCGCTTAACCAAGTTTCGGTTAGCACGGCTATGTCGGGGTTAAGTAAAAGAAGCATGCTCTCTAGTTGTGCAGTTTTATTGACAATGCTGCGGCAATTCATGTTAAGTATTGCGAGGGGCCTGCTGCTGATATTATCAAATCATTTCCTTTTAGAAATTTTGAAGCACTTATCTTTGGTTTCGTCCCAGCCAAACATTACACCATCTGTACTTGACCTTAGCATTGTTTTCTTTCTCCTGCTTTGCACTTTTGCCATAATTTCTTCCTAATTTGGCGTACTCTGAATGAGAAGTCTTCCGTTACAGAAAGCTTCGTCCCTTTCAGCTTTGAGCAAGCCTTAAGAATGGCGACTTTCTCCCAATAATCTACGAGTTTTGGCTCCTGCTAGTCTTTTTACCTAGCCTATGGCATCTTTTGATGCCACTAACACTGAGTCCTAGCTTGTCCTTGAATAAGTCTTTTTGCAGTATATTTATCGGGCTTTCCGATGTTTCAGTATCATCCTCTTGTATTCCACAAATAATCAAGTTATTCTGACGACCTCTGTTTTCAAGGTCATCTAACTTATTCTGTAAAAATGACACTTGTATTTCCAAGGCAGTGAAAGTCGCTTTCATGCTCTTAAGCTTCGGTGCTAAGGACTTTAAGACAGACAGGCTAGCCTCTAAACTGCCCAGTCTTTCCTTCATATTGGCTATGTCTTACTCCATTTTATTTTGATTCGATTTAGGCTGTTTATGGTAGTCATCATGTTATTCTGCCCTTCAAGCAATTTCATCAAAAGTTCCTGCTCAGTAGGGCCTGGGTTTGCCTCGATATCGCCACATGACAGCAAGCTTGGCATAAAAGGAAGCGCATCAGACAATACACGAGCATTGGGCAGGGCAGCAGCAGCACCAAGAAACGGTTGTCACTACGATAACACCTCGTAGGCAGGTAAGAACTAACCTGCACTAAGAAGCGGTACGGATTTTGAAGCATTGTCTACGAAGCGCTGCTGCAGAGCCCACTGAAGGAATCTTGCGGTGCGACTCGTTTGAAAGCCGATGGAAGTCCCATGCGATGCGACGTCACAGCAGAAGGCGCAAGCGCAGACACCCAGTCGAAAGGCACGGTATTGTTGTTGATCACGCAGATGTCACCATCCGCAGAAACCCCGATGACGCTGTCACCGAGATTGCGACCATGAAATCCGTCAGATGCGCAAACACTGTGCACCGGCCAGACTGCAACCAAGGCGCCAAAAACCTGCACCAAGAAGCAGAACGGATTTTGAAGCATTGTCAGATGATGCACAGGGAAAGGGAAAGTGACTGCGCACGTGCAAAAACATCTTATTCAGATCTTGAAATCATATTTCAATTAAGAATATACTCATACAGTCGAGCCCGACTATATCGAACCCGTTTATATCAAATTATCCCGTATATCGAACAATTTCTAAACACGGTAAATTTACATTGAGAATATATAGCAAAAGTTACTGTTACATCGAACGAAAATAGCAACGACAACCGATATATCAAACTCCATGTGCCTCAAAAGTGCCCCAGCAAGTTGGCTTTCCCTCGCGGTGGCGGGGAAAACTGCCGGCGCCACCCTAGAAAAAGTGGTTTAGACCCGGTTGTGCACGGGCGAACACCCCCCTGCAAGAAATGATCCTGGCCCGCTCGCAGCGCTTACAGCCAATCAGAGGCCGTCGTGCTTTCTCCAAGGTAAAGAGGCGGTAGAAGTGAGCGCCATTTTTTCTTTCTTTATGCTTGTGTGCCTGCTGCTGCCTGTTTTCCTCGAGTCCTCATTCAGCGTGGTCCGTGCTGGTGGTGTTGCCTGTTGGTGCTCTGTGAACCTTCGTGTCGGCAGGGAGCTTAAGATAGACTTGCTCGGAGCTCTTTCTATGTTGAGTAGATCGTGGGCAGATGTCACGAAGGAGACGATCCAGAACTGCTTTAGGCGTGCCGGTTTCCGCATGCCTGGTGATGACACCCCAAATTCCGATGACAGCACTGAAAACACCACAGGTGTTTCCGCCGAAGTTTGGAGCGAGCTGGCAGAGTTCCCGGGAGCTATCGACGGATCGACATTCGACGAGTTCGTCAGTACGGACGATGATGTCGCCATCATGGGTGAGCTACAAGATGAGGACTGCGTTGCAGACGTCGTGCCGACCACGAGCCAAAGCGACAACAATAAGGAAATTGACGATGGCCCATTGCCTACATGCTCCGAAGTGATTAGTGCACTTGCGTTGGTCCGGCGCTATTGCGTGAATGTGGAAGGTTGTGGCCTCAGCTGCTCCGACTCGTTGGACAACGTGAAGGCATGTGTGCTGTCGCAGGCAGCGAAGTCGTTGACACAGAAGAAAATCCAGGACTATTTTGTTCCAAAGTAGGGCACGCAAGTAAGCCACCATATTAATAAAGTACTTTTCTTATTATTGTGTGCCTTCGTGTCAAAATCCTATAGCGGGCCTATATCGAATTATGCCATATATCGAACTAATAAACGTTTTTTGGCGAGTTCGATATACCCGGGTTCGACTGTATTCATTGTCCAACAAGTTGATAGACGGGACACTAACACCCTCAGTTCCTGCCTTGCAAATCAAAAAAGCTTTGTGAATTTCACGTGCCCTCTTGTCCCTAGTATATCTTGCCATTACCTGGCAATCATCAAACATGGGGGTGCACCCACACTTGGCAGAGTGACTTGCCAAGTGACTGCCCACTGATCCGCGCATGAGATTTGCGTGCACCCCTGCTTAAAAAGAATTGTTGAAAAAGCAGGGGTGAAGGTTGTTTTCACGGCAAGAAACAAGCTTGGGTCCTTATGCAAAAGAGTGTACTCCGAAGGCTCTTGAAGTCGATGCTACATCGGTCAGACGGGGCGTGGTCTGAACGATCGCGTCAGGGAGCACGCAAATCTCATGCACGGATCAGTGGGCAGTCACTTGGCAAGTCACTGTGCCAAGTGTGGGTGCACACCCATGTTTGATGATTGCCAAGTAATGACAAGATATAGGGACAAGAGGGCACGTGAAGTTCACGAAGCTTTTTTGATTCGGAAGGCAGGAACTGAGTGTGTAAGTGCCCCGTCTATCAACTTGTTGGACAATGAATACGAGTATATTCTTAGTTGAAATATGATTTCAAGATGTGAAGATGTTTTTGCACGTGCGCCGTCACTTTCCCTTTCTCTGTGTGTCATCTCCTCGCCCTCATGATTGTATATATTTTCGCGCCATCTGAGCAATAAACTGGTTGTAAGTGTGCACTCTGTCCTATCTGACTTCTTTCCTGAAACGTTTTGCACACAAAGAACGTATTTTCCCTTTTAGACTTCAATTTTAGCAGCCTATCCGATGATGGGATGACAAGAGATGTGCAGCCACCCAGTGTGGCTCTACAGTGAATTAGAAATGCCTCAAATGCTGGACCCAGGTTAGCGACGATATCTGCTCTTTTGACTGGCCCAGTAGAACCAACCACAACAGCAGAAAGCGCTTTTCACACACCACCTCTTTGGAGATCTCCGAGAACACGTAATCCACCTGACCTACGACAAGCAGTTAAAGCCGATTTTTGCAATGCAATGTTGACCAATGCATCTTCGCGATTAAAGGGACTTGCAGCGGACATTGCATAGTTGTCTGGCAACCTTGGGCTGCCCTCCCTTTTGAGTGATCTAATAATAAACCAGCACTTGCATACAGGATGCTGCAGTGGCCGCAGCATCGTGTAGTCTCATTTCTGGGGTGCGTTTATTCCAACAGCACGGCTTAGGCCCAGCGTCAGTTGCACCAAGGAGCATTTCAAAGATTTATCCACATGGTCTGGAACACACAACAGCTGACAGACATGATACGTGTGTGCGCATCTGTACCGCAATCTGATACAGTAGAACCCCGCTGTTACGTTCCTCACTGCTGCGTTTTCCCGGCTGTTACGTCGTTTTCTGCCGGTCCCGGCATAGCTCCCATAGGATACAATGTATTGGGAACCCCGCTGTTACGTCGTAACTGTCGGACCGTTCCCGTATGATACGTCGCGAAGTGCGCCCGGAGCCGACCGAGTGACTACCAAAGAGAGCGGCCATGGTGCATTTTCACGCAGCTTGGCCTCGTTTGACCGTAATATTAGCCGCATGAGAGGCGCAAGCAACAGAATCTTTCAATTGATGCAAACAAAAGCATGGCCTTCAAGATTCAAATTGCAAAAATGGCGTGTATGACGTAATTGCTTGCGAAAGCAAGGCCTTCGAGATTGGCATTCACTTCTGCCATCGCGTTGGCGTAGACTCATCATCATCGTTATTTGTCGGAGAACGGGAGGAGTTCGAGCTGGTTGGAGCTCGCATGGTCGTGCGTGCGGTTCGCGGTCGGACTCGCCGCGCCGGTCGTGATTGCGTGTGCTTAGTTCTTTCATGCCTACAGCTGTTGGTGTTAAAAAAATTACATACGTTGATTACATTTCTGTGGATGAGGCCATCCTAAGCTCCGCGTTTCTATCCATGACTAGATCGCGGCTGAGCGCGCCAATTTTCGTGCTGCTCGTAAGAATTGAAATAAAATTCTGTACCACTAAATATTTTGCCGTTTTTCCTGTTTTTCGGCTCTTACGTTTCCCGTCTCTTACGTTTATTTCCTACGGTCCCTTCAAAAACATATCAGCGGGGTTCTACTGTACTTAGCAAAAATTGACACCATTTGACAGAAACTCTGTACTGCCATGCAGAGCCTATCATCCCTGGCTGGTTGTGTGCTGTGTGTTTCTTACTCGACTTATACTGTCACTCTCAGGCCACTTGCTCTACCATATGCATGCATTTGCCGGGGTTATGTTCTTCATACTTGCTCCACTCCAGACTGTGCATGGGTGTGGCGAGTAACCTGCTGGGTCAATGCGGCACCGACAAGCTTCCTGCAAATGACGTGCATTTCATGTCTCCATGAGGCTTTGGCAGTTCTGCAGAATGAGGCACTGTCCGATGATGTGTGACGCATCTAGGTTGTCACCTAATGAAAGCATGCAGTGTGTTTGCTGTCAGTGCAGCAAGGTTTCTCTGTGACTGCACTACTCGACTTGGCAAGAGAGAGCTGCTTTTGTTTCTGCAAAGCACACTTGAAAGCTGTCTCACACAATGCAGTCGCCGCACAGTTGCGAATGGCAGCATGGCGTGTCGCCTATTGAAATCGTGCAGTAGGCTTAAAATAGCGCTACACCACACGCGCAGCTGAGCAAATAGCTGAAGGTGCTTATTGTGATAGGGTTGTCGGCAATAAGTCATTCTGGCGTGTTTGTCGGTGGCTGCCATCTTGCCTTAGCTCTTTTCTGATACTTATCCGTAAAGGCCAAAATTACACAGAAGTTGGAAGCATTGATATACAGTGCAGACCACTTATAACGTAACCGCATATAGTGCAGGACCGGTTATAATGCGGTCTTTTTCGACTCCCGTTTACCCTCCCATAGAACCGCATGTATACGCATACCGCTTATTGTGCAGACCCCCAAGATGAAATACCGTTTATAATGCGGTTGCGGGAAAATATTTCCGACAAACGCGGGAGCGAGTGCGGTTCTCAAAGGAGGTACGCCGCTGGGGAGGGCGCGACGAGGTCGTTACGAAGGGCGAGGGCACGCACAGTGAACGAACGCGGGGCGGAGGGAGGAAAAAGACCGCAGAGCGCTGTGCGGGCTCGCCGAGTGGGGAAGGATGGTGGTTGCCTAGGCGACGGAGTAGCCTTTGCACCGGCGGCGGCAAGGCTCCGCGGCCGCTTGCCGGCAGCGCGCTCCGCGTGGAACGTACGATCGCGTCCTCATCAAGCGCGCTTTGAAGCAAGTTTCCTGTCGGGAAAAGCGTCGTCGTTATGACACTTGCTACAGATATCGCGTTTGCTACCTCGTCCGCAAATTTAAAAGTTTTGCGGCTTCATGACGCGGGCTTTCGCCTTTTCTGCCAGTGCGCGGACTTAAACGAGCTTGGCGGGCTTTTGTCGCCGTTGATCTCCCGGCCGCGAACACAAACTTCGTATCACGCGCACTGTTCTTTGGTTAGTGCTTGAGTGCGATCTTTTCGACCTCCGATCTTCTTGTTGTCTTGGACAAACTTCCCGCGACAACATGCTGAACCGCAGGCTAGGCCTAATCAGCGTTGGTTGCTTTTCGGTAGCGGTCGCGGGCGATAAAAGTTGCAGTTTGGTGCGGAATCAATGAAACTTTTTGCGATGGCTGTACTTGAAGGGAAGGGAATCATATCGTTAATGAAAACGAGGGCATGGTTGGCACAAGCAACTCTCGAATGGTGGTTCCGGATTCGATTGTAATGTCTTGGACATCGCGTGCGCGCCCGTGAAATCGAACGATCGGTACCGCTCAGCACGTGAAATTTCGGTCGCGATTCGACATGGTTTCTGTGTAATGCGCATACCTCGAGGTAGTCGGGCGAATTTCCGCGATGGCACTTTGTTTTGTTTGCTTTTTTCCCCCGTGTTCATTGCGTTGGCAATGCGGGTCTTTGGCGGTTAATTTCTGAACATTCGGAGATTTAAGTGGTTGTAAGCGCCCCAAATCGCATATGTCGATTATCGCACACGCGAGGCTACATGCTCAACACGTTTTGCGAAAGTGCAGACTTTGAAGAAGGTTGTTTTGGTTATAGTGCGGTACCGCTTATAGTGCGGATATTCGCGACTCCGGCGACTTACGTTATAAGCGGTCTATACTGTACCAGTCTCTGCAGTTACCGAAAAGATGGAAGACCTTTAGTGGCACATTGGGGCATTGGCGAGTTGAAGGGTGTAGTTACCTATCATGCAACAAGTTATTGTGGTTATTGCCTCTTGCATTTATAGTTATTCTTGCGTTCCAAGTAGCGGTGTGCGAATAGTGCTGAATAGTGGCCAAAAATGTCGAATATCGAATACAAAGGATTTTATTGAAAAATTCAAAGGAAGAAGAGTGGTAATGCTGCGCTTCATCGTTAGGAGTGCTCCGGGCCCAAAAATATTCAGCTGCCCGTTCACAGCGGCGTTTTAACTGCACGCTGGAACGAAGGGAGTTTCTGAACGAGTCGTGCAGTGCAGCAGCATGCCGACTGCACAGTGCGAACAAATTTTCACATGTCAAGCCAATCACCAAAGGTTTGGAGGGCCACATCCGGGACGTTTTACGGCGTTTGCGGCATATGCGACCGAACTTCGCAAGAAGTCAGTGTCTTCGTTTCGGAAGCGAAGTTGGGAAGTGCTTGATAGTTCTCTCGTGTGTTCTTTTTGCATACGGAAATGGCCTAATCTCCTTTAAAATGAACATGTGGTTGCTTTGAAGCAGGATATCGGTGCAAGTTTTAACGAAAGGCGTACTGTAAAGGCATTAGCGTTAGCTTTAGCTACCCCATCCAACCAAGTTGCACATTTGGCCTTTGTCGCGTTTTAGATAGTATTCGTCATGTCGAATTATTCGAAACTTCAAGTACTAGCTATTCAAAACACGAATTGAATCATTCAATTAGGTATTATACGATTCGAATTCGAAACTCGAATATTCGTACACCCCTAGTTCCAAGGCATTGTTTTGTTCGTGGCAGGTGGTCGTAGCTGTAGAGAGTGGCGTCGGAGAAAGTTTCCACATCTACAGTGTGAGAGGACGGCTACGGAAACGGACGGCTACGGAAAGGAGACACACAAGACAAGCGCTTGTCTTGTGTGTCTCCTTTCCATCGCCGTCCGTTTTTTGCGCTGTTTATTTCATGTATGCACAACCAACTAGCCCAATCAGCTAAAATGCAAGTGCTGCTCCATGCTGCTCCAAAATGGCGCTGGGAAACTGAAAACAACGAACTTTAACCACGTGACTATTCAGTAAGCCTAAAGGAAACCAAAAATAAGCTGTATACTATCGTCGTAGTATGCTAGTGTGCAGATTGTATACTATCAATTGATAATGCCACAAGTACTGGTACGATATATATCTGATTTAGCTGTATCTTTGTACCTGACAAGTGTGTCAGATTAGTTTGATATCATACTGGTCACTAACTGCTGCTGTGACAACTGTGACGTGTGACTGATTGCATTTATTACTTATCAGCCTGCAGGTCGCGGGATCGAATCCCGGCTGTGGTGGCCACATTTTTGATGGAGGCGAAAATGCCTGAGGCCCATGTGCTTAGATATAGGGGCACGTTAAAGAACTTCAGGTGGTCGAAATTTCCGGAGGGCACCACTACGGCGTCTCTCATAATCATATCGTGGTTTTGGGACGTTAAATGTCAACAATTATTATTATTATCACTTTATCAGCCTCATTTATATTTTAATGAAAGTGGGGGCGCGAACAAGACGGCACACAAGAAAAGATTGACACAGGACGACGCACTACTAGCAAATGACTTCTTTATTCAGGAAAAAACATATTTAAAACGCAGTTAGAGCAGATTAAACCCAACGAGTCAACATCAACTCGCCCAACTTTTTAGTATACTCATTTATATTAATTTCAGGAACTGGCATGTGAAGTGTGGCATGTGGTTCATTTAGCTCCTTTTCTTGAACATTTTCAATGAAGGTTATTTTGGTGAACTCTGAAAATAATTGCTTTAATCTCGTACCGATTATAAACTGCTGCTTTGACGGCAGTCATATATATGTGATTGTGGTTAGATTTATAATTTGGTGCTCAACTTTATCGCTTTTATGTCATTTCTGCCACGTTCTGGTACTTAAATATATAGCTCATCTTACTTAGTATTCAATGGCCATCCATGTGCTTAATTATTTGTTCCTTCCAATTTGCAGTGATTATTGTATGTGCAATATGTTTAATAACAAATATTAATATTAAGGCATGCTTAGATGATGCTTTATACTCCAGGAGTAGTTCGAAATATTTTGCCATCTGCTCCGAAAACACCTATGGCTGCTCCAAAGCAGCATTTTTACTGCTCCACGATTTGCTCCAAAAAGCATAATGTTGCTTCCATCACTGAATCAAGGTACTTGATTTCTTTTGGGACAGTGCTACTGGGGTGCACTTATAAACATGTCCTGCGACCTTGCAATCACAGGTGCTTCCCGTATTTATCTTTTTTGGGCATCATGGTGTTTGCCTATGACATTGCAGTCTGTGTACATTTGTCCACAGGGTTCACTATTATTTTCTTCTGATCGGCAATCTCTGCAATGTGTGGCCACATGGCCACAAGTGGCTATGCGTGTGACATTGTTGTGGTGCTCTTTTAATCTTGGCTTAAACATCATCTAGTTTGTCCCACTTACTGCTTTCTACATGACAACAACAGGGAATAAATGACATCTTTCTCGCACTCAACAAACTGCTTGCCATGCATAACTGAACATCCTTGTGTTTCACCATTCCTACGATTAACCTTTGTCTTTTTGTTCATGCTAGCCAATTTTATTGGCGCCCAAAGATGACTTTCACACAAGCACGTTTTCCAGTTCTTCCGAGGTTATGTGAAACAACTTTTTTCTCTTTGTGCGACTGGCTTGCTGACATCTCGAGTTCTCATGTTATGCTGGAGTCTTTGTGCAACAGAGTTCATTACTCGGAACAGTAGCACAAAGAATCGCACGGATGGCAACAGGTAAAGATGGGACACAGTGCCGTCTTTACCTGTCGCCATCAGTATGATTCTTTGTGCTACTGTTATGCACTACCAATCAGTCTGTCCTTCTGAGAGTTCGAAAGGGTACCCAGCCTTCGTGAGGCAACTGACTTGATCACCAAAGCTGCATGCTGTGTTCACAGCAATTTTTTTAAAACACTAATAAAAACAGAATGAATAATGGCTCTTCTAACTAACCGAAACGTATTAACCCTTTGTGCGACAGCAGGACACATACGTCCTACTTTTCAGTCTGCAGAAAAAATTTGCTCCCACATCACCCGTTGCAACTAGGGCAACACTAAGTCAGTCATGTCTTACCTTAGTCTTCGTAATCTTGACGAAAATTCTTTTACCACGCTTTCGAAGGGCGGAAGTAGTGTTACAATGGAGTTGAATGTCGATCAATTTTTTAATGATAGCATCTGAATTTTCCTTTTCTTCAGGTAGAAAGAACCTACCAATCGAAATGCCAAATCATTTGCTCTTTTTCTGGTTTTTCAGAGAGGTCACTTTAGCTTCTAGTCATCACATGTCTTTGTAAATTTGCGCTGAAAGGCACGACACGACACAGATGCCCATCTTGAAGACATGACAGATGCATCAGTGCCTGTGTTGTGTCTTTCTTGGCCCATGTCCTTCTTAGCGCTGTTGTTCTTGTGCAACTAAAAGTATGTTGTAAAAAATGTGGCATGTTTCTGCTTTGCCATCTTTTCGAACAGACCATTTTCTATCGTCTTGGAACAGCTTAGCCAGGGAGATAGTAGAAGCATTTGAAATAGCTCGGGGAGGTCATGAGTGAGTGAATATGGCGCCAGTAGCATTGTCAAAGAAGGTACTTGAATTATGGTGTTGTTAACACATGTCACTTCTGTTCATCCTTTCGGTGGCCTGCAGTCCTCAACGGTGGATCAGTGGTTATGGTGCTCAGCTGCTGACCCGCAGATCGCGGGTCCAGTTCCGGCCGCAGTTGTGGCATTTCGGTGGAAGCGGAACTGTAGAGGCCCTTGTGCTGTGCACAGTCAGTGCACGTTAAAGAGCACCAGATGGTCGAAATTATCGGAGCCCTCCACTACAGCGTCCCTCATAATCATATCTTGGTTTTGGGACGTAAAACCCCAGATATTATTATTCGGTGGCCTGCACTTGTCCTTTTTTTTTTCTTGCAGTTTCAGATATTGTGCTGATGGATATGCTTCATCTGCAGTTTTCTTGAAAATTAGCACTGATGCCGTCGTCTTCTTGTTCTGTGTTTGTTTCTGTGCTATGTGTTTGGCTTAATGATGACCAACCAATGCGCCTGCACACTGTCCCTCCTGAAGTACAGTTGTCGGTCCCTTTAAAGGGGCCCTGCAACACTTTTCAAGTAATCATCAAATGGCTTCTAAAAGAGTTTATTGCCTGACTAGTCGACTGCTACAAAAATTTTAGAATCAGTCAAGTACGAGCACAGTTAGAGGGATTTGTTGCACACGTCAAGCGCTTTCGCACCAGCGAGCGTACTGAAAGCTACGCAGGGGGGTGACAAGGGGGCAAGAAGATGCGTCTTTTCGAAACCTTGAGCGCTTTCTTTTTTTTTTCTTCAAATGCACGGCTTACTTTCAGTGTGATCGCAAGTGTGCGTACAGGCACATCGCGACATTTAACGGTGGCCGCTGTAACTATGCAGCTCATGATGCTCAAATCAGCCAATGGCTGATGACTTTGGGTTTATGGCATCATTTGTCAAGTGAAGAGGGAGCGATTTCTAGCTGACTTGAAGAATTGTAAGTTCCAGGCCGTGTGCTGCACTATAATGTTTGGCTCGCATGTTCTTAAAGCCTCGACTACAGATCGGCAGCGTTTTCTGACCATGCTGAAAAAGTGTTGCAAGGCCCCTTTAATGTTACACCTATCATTTTCCATTCCATTGTGCACTGCATTGTCCTTAAATTTTTATATGTTCCCATTGTGGTCGTTGAAATGTCAGTTCCATATGTTAGAACTGGCAGTATGCAGTGATTTCACACTTTGTTTTAGGGACAGTAACCAATTGCCTATCATGATTTGGAAACGCCTGCTGCATGCGCTTCGGCCCAGCTTTGTTTTGGCCTTGGAAAACTGTGAAAACCTTAATAGGAGACCTCTCTTTGAGATGTGGCAGTTGTACCAAATTATTACCCTTTTCTTTCCTTCTTTTTGTTCCTTCATTTGCTGTTAGATTTGCACATTGCAGTGCAGTGGCCATCTGAAGCCCCCCATTCTGCTTTTTACAACAGTGCCAAGATAATCATCTTGCACACACAGAAAGTAGCATGGTTCGCAGTACAAGCTCAGATATTGCGACTTTCATCCTGACTTTTGTTAGAAGTGCTCTAAACAAAACTTGCTTTTTTTTCAGCCTGCACTTCATGGTAGTGAAGTAAAACCTGTGAGCCTGAAAATTTACTCCTGCTTATAGTACAGAGCCCTTTTGTTGTGTGTGCAGGAGAAGCTTCAGCAGAGCAAGCAAGAGAGTTCTCGGCAGGTGCTCGACTTGCAGGCACAGCTTGAGGAGGTGACTGCCTCCAGGGAAGAGATGCACAACTACATCCGGGAGCTGGAGCAATCCAATGATGACCTGGAGCGCGCAAAGAGGTATGCTTCTTTTGGCACAGTAGACAGGATGACTGGAAGAATGGCGGTTACAGTATGCTGTAGTGCCACCATACAAAAAGCCATTTATTTGCGCAGTATACCAGCTACTCAAATTATACAAGCATGCCAGTGTAGCCAGTTGCAGAATCAAAGAGGTTTGACATGCTCCGTTTGGCTAACAAGCGAGCAGTGTTCGCCCCAGCCAGAAATCAAGTCATTCGCAAGTGAGGTCTTGAAATGGGAGGGGGAGAGGTTGTGTTCAATAGAATGCGTTGCTGGGCGAGTTGGTGCATTGTCTGAAAATAAAAGCAGAGTGCAGAAAAATACTGGAGACAAGAAGACGGGACGGGCGCTCGGGGTTGTGTTCGCGGCCCAGTGACATGAAGTGAGCACGCTAGGCCACTGCAGGCTCCATACTAATAACAGCTTTTAATTTGGTGAACATTGCTTATATAGAAGAGCACTGTGGCGCCATCTGTAGCACATGACCTGAATCATGTCGGCAGTGCTACATCTGTTCTTGCCTCAACATTAACCGAAAACTGTCACGACTTGTGACAGCCAAACAAAATCATTGCACCAACAAAATTACAGTAAAGTCATGGTGATCAAGTTTATTGCACATAATGCCTGAACCTTGCTCGCGATCTTCGCTCCTGTGTGGAACAACGGAGCCACGACTCCACTGTGCGATAGGAGGTTTCCGAGTCACCAGAATCATCGGCGTCCAGTCTCGTGTTGCAGTTATTGGACTGTCTGACTGTGGTGGGGTGCTTGGTGTGGAAGGAGGCAGTCCTGACTTCAACGGTTCTGGGCACTGTGCAGCTTGAGGCATGGTGCTCTTTGTCTCCAAGGACAGTGTCTGAGTCTGCTGGCATGCTTGAGCCCATGTCCCTCTACAGTGACTCTTGTCCCACCATTGCTCCTTTTGGTATGGCTTCATGGGGCACAACAGACAACTGGGAGGCATTCCACGTTCGGCTCTCCTTGAGGAGGAATGACCAATGTGCGTTGGGATTTTGAGTTGAGCACCAAAAGTAGGGGTACCTTTCTTTCCGGAAACTGGATGTTTTGCCCACACAGGCACCCACTTTGAATTTGGGCTCCCTGGCTGCTCTTCGCTTGTCTGCATGCAAAGCCTTGTTTCTTTGTTCATACTGTTGGAGCCCGCAATGACAAAAGTTGGCAGGGAAAGTTAAAAGTTTCGCTGTTGTGAGAGTTTCATTTTCACAATACAGTGAACTCCCGTTAAGACGAACTCGGTTAAGACGAATTCTCGCTTATACCGAACAACACGGGACCATTTGTTTGGTTTCCCATAGACTCAATGCCAAAAAAATTCGCTTAAGACGAACCGCCCAACTGTACTCTTCTGTTAAGACGAACTTTCGCGATCATCGACAACGCTAGCGATTCTGTGAAACGAACACTGCAGTCTTGGTGGGGCATTCAGGCGACCGAGAAAAAGCAAAAAAGATGAAAAAAAGCACTTCCTGGAGCAAAGACGCGAAGCAAATCGCGACGAAGCAAATCGCGACGCAGTGGGCGCGAGATAAGCGAAGAAGACCGGTCAGCGGATAAAGCCAGAATACCCTCTCACCCCCAGCCTGTGGGTGGGGGAGGTGTGGGCTTTATCAGCAAAGAAAGCAACAAAAAGAGTGGGGGATTTACAACTTGGACCCTCAAGCCATTGCGTCCTTTTGTATTCCCCCCCATTCTTCGGCTTCCCAGCTGGAGTACAAAGGAGAACACAAGAAAACAAGAGCTTGGGGCCCCTCCGCCGTGGTCAGAGGGGCAAACGCAACGGGAGTGGGAAAGAAAAAAAAAGAAAGCGACAACATCAACAAAAATGGTCTGTGCATTACAATCGAGTACGGCGCACTCCCGCGGCGCACTCCCGTCACAGGGGTCAGGTGCATTGTCATCGCCATCACACAATGGCGGCCGAGCACATGTATTTTGTTTTGTGGTCAATTTGCGTTGGTTCGCGTAGGACCTGTACGCGTTCTATCTGTTTCCAGTGAAGTGCAAATTGTGGTGAGCCATTTTGATTATGGAAGCGCAAGACAAAGGATGGCTATTTTGCACAGTGAATATAGCTGCGTCGTGTCTTTTTCGTGGCGAGGCTTGTGACCGTGAGTAGCCCGATGGGATATCTTCAGCTGCACGTCGATCAGGAAAAGTTACTACGGGCCGAAAACGGGCAAATATCCGGACCTCGAAGAAAACCTTGCAGACTTTCTTAAGCAACTCAGCGTATAATGACTTTGTCAAGGCAAGAGCACGCGACCGAGGCGTATCCAGAAGTGATCTTAGAGCCAGCAAAACAGGCTCACAGAAGAAAACGAACTGCCAGGACAATAAATTTTACATTCTTTGAAGGAAAATTGTGCTTGTCTCTTAATTTTTTTTCTAATCGTCAACATAGGAGCGTGTTACAGTTTTATCATTAAAATGTGGTAGCAAATATCTTCACGAGCATTTTTATTTTTGAACATGCGAAATCGGGTGCTCGTAAGATTCGTGTATATACTCTGCTTGAAAGCATAGTCTTTATCTAGATGAGCCAAATAAATGCTTTTTCTTGTCTTTTTGCCCCCCATTGCAAGTCTACTCCATTCAGTGTTTTCAAGTAACATATTTGGATGCACTTGACATGTTAGCATGTCTCTTTTTGGGGGCACTTCTGATAAGCCGAACTCCTGATAAGACGAACAGATGACCGCGGTCCCTTCGAGTTCGTCTTAACGGGAGTCTACTGTATAACAAAGTAAACATAGGGAAAGGCTAAGCAAAATGGAAATTTTTTTCCAAAATTCTTGTCAAAAAGACTGGGTGTCCAAACACTGATACAGTAAAAGCTCGTTAATTCGACACCCGTTAATTCGGATAATTCGGACGGCGTTATTGGTCCCGGCCAAAGTGCATGTTAATCTATGGGACCAAACCTTCATTAATTCGTCACAATTCGGCTCCGCACCACTTAATTCGGACAAATGCTGACGGCTGCCGCTACACAAAAGTGTGGTAAAGCAGCGCTGGCACCACTGGAGTGAAACCGAAACCTGAGTGGCATCGCCATCGTCAACAACTAGTGGGGGCGATTGCAGCGTCACCGAACGTCGGCGTCTTCTTTCTTCGCTCCACTGCGCCTCCAACGCCATTTTCCCTTGTGTTATCACGTCGGCAACACGAGGGAAAATGGGAAACACAAAGGAAAAACACTCCTCCGCAAGTCATCGCCAACTGTTTTCGACGCAGTGGTTTTGTTAGGCCCGAGCTTGCAGCAATAGCTGACGATGGCATCGACGAGGTGTCAGCAGAGTCCACCGACGATGACTGCCCGACCTTCAATGCTGTCCTTCCCACAGATATGACCCTTCAGGACTACATCGCGATTGATGATTGTGTCGCCATGACTGGTCTCCTGACCGATCAAGAAATTAATAATGATGTCACGGGCACCCGCCCAGGAAGACCACAATTCTGACGAAAAGTCGTGCGAGGAGATGTAGCTGCGACCTCATCGCACCTCACGGGAAGACTTGGAGGCGCTTTTGATATCAGAGGACGTTTACCTGAGCACTTCCAACTAGAGGTGTGCACGGGCTCCGGGTAGCCCGAAAGCCCGACCCGGCCCGCAGGCCGGGCTCAGGCGGGCCGACGTACTTTCACCTCGGGCCCGGGCCGGGCTCGGGCTACTTGGAGTTTTATCGGGCCGGGCTCGGGTCCGGTGCAAAGCCCGACTCAAGCCCGAAATATAGAGAATGAACGGGAATTGTTTTCTAGCACGCATACAGCGCCTTTTCCGCGACCGCCCTTTACCGCTTTTCCTTTCCATTCGCCACTTTAAATAAAAGGGGAGCAGGTAAAGCACTGCCTCTGTTGCACTCCGACAAACAGAGAAGTAACACCACCTGAGCTAGTGACGGCGCCACGCGACTGTTCCACGTTAGATTTAAGGCCAAATCCCATATGAGTGAAAATGTACGCGACAGCGACCAGCGACCCGACGTAGATCGCCTTCGTGCAAGCTGACGCTTGCATTGGCATACCCCATACAAGTGACGGCTTTGGCGAGCGAACTCCATTGTTGCTGGCATGAGGTCGTCTACTTGTATAGCAAAAGTGCCGCGAACAGTCTCTATTAGAGACTGTTCGTCGTGTGTCGTTTGATCATATTCGATATGCTCAATAAAATGCCAAATTACCGGAAAACAATGTTTTGTTTTCGCAGCGAACCTTCAAAAAGCCGGGCCGGGCCGGGCCCGGGATTGTGTTTTCGTACGTCGGGCCGGGCCGGGTGGGCTCGCAGCACTTTGCCGTCAGGCTCGGGCGGGCCTTCGACAAAGTCAGCGGGCCCGGGCCGGGCTCGGGCTCGGAAATACGACCCGTGCACAGCTCTACTTCCAACAGCTTGCATGCTGTTGGCCATTTGAAAGAGTTAAGAAAAACTGTAATGTCAGCCGGAATCTGCGCGAAAATGCAGACGACCATTACAAAATACTTCACCAAATGAAGGTATGCTTCTCCAACTATTTAAATGTTGTTTTTCCTGTTCATTCATTAATTCGGCATTTGGTTGATTCGGACATTTTCCCGGTCCCGTGAAATCCGAATTAACGAGCTTTTACTGTACAAGAGAAAGAAGTCAAGACACCACAAACGGTGTTTGTGGTGTCGACGCGTTATTGCTGGCGTAGCAATAAAGTGTTGTTTGTTAACCTAGCCTGTTGCCTTATTCGCCCGAACCCGTTGTAGCTGTGATTGCTCGCGCTACGGGAAGGGGACGTTGACACATGCACGGTAAGACTTTGCGCCTGGAACCAGAGCTAGGCTTCTGCACCAGCTGTGCACAGAGCGGACGCCTTCAACATATGTGACATATGTGGCTGCCAAAACTGAGATTGTCACACTTCGTACGGCAACTGACGCTTGCATAGCACATGTGTCTGCTGAGATTGCCACACTTCGTATGGCAGCTGACGCTTGCATAGCACCTGTGTCTGCTCTGATTGCCTGAGCTGACCACGCTGACAACAGGTCTCGTTGATGTAACCTTGTCTTTTATGGGTTAAGTGACACTCCTAATGAAAGCTGGCGTGAGTCCGAAAAACTAATCATTGATCACTGCATTCAGCACCTTCAGTCCCCCATTGATCCACATGAAATAGAACGCGCTCATAGGCTCGTATCTTATCGTAAAGGCAGGTCAGGGCCAGTCATTGTTAAGTTCGCACACTTCAAAGACAAAGATCACATTCTTTCATTAGCGCACAAATTTAAAGGATCAAGTTTTGGCCTTTCTGAAGATTTTTCCCCCGCAATTCGACTAGCTCGCAAACTCCTTATTGAATATGGAAAGACTAACAACCTCCACCTCAAGCTGCGTTACGATAAACTTCTCTCTGGTGGCAAAACCTTCGTCTACGACCAGCAGGCCAACAAGGTAGTTGAGCGCAAATCCTAGCAGTTACCCCAGTCTAAACCTCAAACACCCCAATGTAATCGTTCTTCCATAGCGTTCCTGCATACTAATATCCGTAGTGTCATTCCAAAACGTGATTCATTATGTGGCCTCATCAGCTCATTTTCGTGTAATGTTGTTTTGCTTACTGAGAAGTGGCTTAACTCATCCATTCACGATTCCGAGATCCTGCCCTGTTTCCTGACTTCGATATATTTCGCAAAGATCGAGTCGACAATACCTGTGGTGGTGGCGTCCTTATCGCCACGAGCCATGAGCTACGATGCATCCCGATATTAATTCAATCACCTCTTGAAATGTTATGGCTATGTTGCACTGCATCCTTCCCGTGCATCCTTCTTGGCATTTGCTATCGCCCTCCTTCTGCTGATGCCCCATTCCTGCCCGCTTTCCACGATGCATTGTGCCAGATAAATAAGTCGTATCCTAACATGCCTGTCTTGGTTTTTGTTGATTTTAATTTCCCATCTATCGCTTGGTCAAATCTCGCTTCCACACTAACAAAAAGTAACATGGCCAGTGAATTCGTCAACACATTTGGGTTATCGCAAGTCGTCAACAATCCCACTCGCACTACTGACCATTCGGCTCACGTTTTAGATTTAATATTAACTTCGCACCCTGAGAACCTTTCCGATATCGCGTACCTGAATGGTCTCAGTGATCATAAGATACTGCATGCTACTTTTTCATGTCACATGTGTTGATGCAAACGATGATTCGGGAGAGGTGAGGGAAAGACTGGCAAAAACAACGGTTACTTTAACAGAGCAACGTTTATTTAGATAAAGTAAAGTAAACTGCTGGAGAGACAAGAATACGGCATTTCTCCAGTTACACAGCCATCCCTCTTCTGCCTTCTGGCGGGGCCCGCGCTCAGTCACACACCCACGCTCACCACAAGGGATTCACTTCAGTGTCACATTACAGCTCCGGCCCGCACAGTGGTCGTGGCCTGGTGCCATCTTTCGAGCCCCATCTCGCACAACAAGGGCGTGCACACTCGGCCGTCCTGCAATTACCGACCGTTCCAGTCGGAATCACTGTCTGAAGTATCCGTGTCTATCTCGTCCTGGCCCCACAGCTTTAGCATGTCCACTGGAGCGATGCTGCTGTATGCTCTCTTCCGCGCTTTGCACTGAGCAGCATCCCGATGTGATATCGGTCATTGGGCAGTTTTGCCGTGATGATGTACGGTCCTTTGTATTTCTCAAGAGTATGAAGTTGGGCATGTTGGTAATGCATAACTGATCACGTAGCGCAAAATTTGACACTGGACAAGAGAGGGACGAAGATGAGTGCTTACTTCCAACAAGGTTTATTTCGAGGAGCGTACACATATATACTCTCGAAATGCGAAAAACAAACAAATCATTCAAAAAGCACAACTGCCATGCGCGAAATTTTTACATTCTCAGGAAAGACAATTCTTTTTGACAAAGCCCGAGAGAGGGAGTGCTGATGCAGTTCAGCCCTAATCAACAAATCCTCTCTACCTCGATAATTTCTCTTGTCGTTCTATTTCTGTTTTTTTCCCACGATAACGGTGTCATGAAAAAAATGGTTTGCAGCCACACGTGCTGCAGTGCAATGCCAAGAAACCATCGCGACCATTCTTGACATTACAAGCATGTTCCCGGAGCCAGTCATTAATACAGCGGCCAGTTAATAGACTCTCAGTAAACGGACTCTCAGTAAACGGAAATCTCTTAAACGGAACTGCTGCTTAAATGGAACAACTGCCTTTAGTATGGTTGGTTTCATACCTGAATGTTTCAACCCAGTTCATCTCTCAGTAAACGGAACTCTTGTTAAACGGAACATATTTTCCTGGTCCCTTCAGGTTCCGTTTAAGAGAGTCTACTGTACTTCTCGCCGCATGAAAGAGGTATTTTATAGATTGCATTTGCTGTACACGTGACTAACGGGATTTTGTGCTTTTTTGAGCAACCACGTTTTGCATTTGAAACATCCTTAGTGCACAAGTACGACAGCTTTTTAGGGGCAGAAAAAACAACCTTCACATTGGCCCGCTCCCCCACCTTTTTCAAGTTGTGGGAGACTCCATGTAGATGCGGGACTACAGCAAGCCTCTGAGGCCTTACTGGCTCAACATGTGGGAGCGCTTGTTCCGAGAGCTGAAGCTTCTTCACCAAACTTTCCGCGACTGAAACCTGTATGTGAGAGGGGTACCCGGCATTCGAAAGTCGCTCTGCTTGCTCTTTAAAACTGGCTGCTATGAGATGGGGGCAAGACTTTTGTAATGCATTGCGAAAGCACAAGTTTACAATACCTCTTTTAACGAGTTTTGTGTGGGCGGAATGGTACGGAAGCAGAGGTTTATTGCTCCTGGGCTGGTACGCCCAACAGGTGTGGTCTTAGTGAAAAGTAAAGGCTATGTCTAAAAATCGTAGAGTGTTGTTAGTTGGCAACTCGTAAGTTAACAGGAGGGGTTTAAACCGCTCTTTAATGAAACTGAGGATGTCTAGAGCACAGGACATGGGGTCACAGTCAAGAAGAATGAGGAAGTCGTCAACAAATCTAAAAATGCGCGTGATATGCTTGTCACATAGGTCGCCGGAAACGGTTCTGTCAAGCTTGGCTAAAAACAAGTCACTTAAGATTGGAGCAATACATGACCCGATGCATATACCCTCCTTTTGAAGGTGGGGCTTGCTGTCCCATTGGATAAAGGTAGCTCTCAAGTAAATGGATAAAAGTTCTAAAAAACTACTAGACGGCACGCCAGCACTGTTCTGAAACGCTATACAGTCGAACCCGGGTATATCGAACTCGCCAAAAAACGTTTATTAGTTCGATATATGGCATAATTCGATATAGGCCCGCTATAGGATTTTGACACAAAGGCACATAACAATAAAAAAAGTACTTTATTAATATGGTGGCTTACTTGCGTGCCCTACTTTGGAACAAAATAGTCCTGGATTTTCTTCTCTGTCAACGACTTCGCTGCCTGCGACAGCACGCACGCCTCCACGTTGTCCAACGAGTCGGAGCAGCTGAGGCCGCAACCTTCCACATTCACGCAATAGCGCCGGACCAGTGCAAGTGCACTTATCACTTCGGAGGATGTAGGCAATGGGCCATCGTCAATTTCCTTATTGCTGTCGCTTTGGCTCGTGGTCGGCACGACGTCTGCAACGTAGTCCTCATGTTGTAGCTCACCCATGATGGCGACATCATCGTCCGCACTGACGAACTCGTCGAATGGCGATCCGTCGATAGCTCCCGGGAACTGCCAGCTCGCTCCAAACTTCGGCGGAAACACCTGCGGTGTCTTCAGTGCTGTCATCGGAATTTGGGGTGTCATCACCAGGCATGCGGAAGCCGGCATGCCTAAAGCAGTTCTGGATCGTCTCCTTCGTGACATCTGCCCACGATCTACTCAACATAGAAAGAGCTCCGAGCAAGTCGATCTTAAGCTCCCTGTCGACACGAAAATTCTGCAGCAGCCTCTCCACCAGGCGCTTCCGATAGCCGGCTTTCAGTGCGCGTATAACGCCTTGATCCAGTGGTTGCAGTACAGACGTAGTGTTTGGGGGCAAAAAACGCAGCTCGATGTTGCTGAAGGTCGTACTGCAGTGGTGCGATGAACAATTGTCCACGAGCAGGCACACCTTGCGATTTCCACCTGCCAAATCATCATTCCACGACGATAGCCACCTGCCGAAAAGCTCCCCGGTCATCCATGCTTTTGAGTTTGCTCGGTAGGTAACTGGAAGCGACAGCGCATTTCGAAAACACTGCGGTGCCGTGCTTTTCCCGATAACCAGAGGTCGAAGCTTTTTCTATCCGTCTAAATTAGCTGCCAACAGCACGGACACACGAGCTTTGTTTGCCTTGCCGCTGCAAGTCTTGTCGCCACAACACGCAAGTGTCTTGTTTGGCAACATTTGCCAAAATAGAGCGGTTTCATCCGCCTTGAAGATATCTTGGGCTTGATATCTTGCTGCGATATCTCGCCAGTTTTCCTCGAGCCATTTGTTTACGCTGTCCAGGTCCGCCGCTCTGCTTTCACCTGTAACAGCTTTGCCAACGATGTCGTGCCGTTCTTTGAACCGTTGGAGCCAGCCTGAACCGCCTTGGAAATCGTTCCTGCCAAGCAGGAAAGCAAGGTCCTTGGCTTTCTGCTCGATCATAGGGCCGGACACCGGGATGTTTCGCGACCGAACGTTTACAAACCATTTGTAAACGGCCGCTTCAACATCTTCGTACACAGCAGTGCGCACACGTCGGGCGCCACGGGCACCTGGCCTTTTGTCCGACTTGGCCCTGATGTCTGCCTTGTTCTTCAGGATAGTACTCGAGGTGCTCCTTGGAATTTTGTATGCGGCGGCGACGTCGGACTTCTTTTCACCACGCTCGACCTGATTTATGATTTCGAGTTTCGCGACGAACGGCAAATTCTGCCTCTTTGCACAAGCCATGACGACAGCACGCCAATAAAGTTCACAGAGCACCAACAAGCAACACCACCAGCACGGACCACGCTGAATGAGGACTCGAGGAAAACAGGCAGCAGCAGGCGCACAAGCATAAAGAAAGAAAAAACGGCGCTCACTTCTACCGCCTCCGCGCCTCGGAAAAAGCACGATGGCCTCTGATTGGCTGTAAGCGCTGCGAGCGGGCCAGGATCATTTCTTGCAGGGGGGTGTTCGCCCGTGCACAACCGGGTCTAAACCACTTTTTCTAGGGTGGCACCGGCAGTTTTCCCCACCACCGCGAGGGAAAGCCAACTTGCTGGGGCACTTTTGAGGCACATGGAGTTTGATATATCGGTTGTCGTTGCTATTTTCGTTCGATGTAAACGTAACTTTTGCTATATATTCTCAATGTAAATTTACCGTGTTTAGAAATTGTTCGATATACGGGATAATTTGATATAAACGGGTTCGATATAGTCGGGCTCAACTGTACTACCCAACTTGTCAATGCATTCTTGTACACAACAAAGAAGTGATTCATGAGGCAGCGAATAATACAGGTCTTTTACGTCAATGGAAAATGCTCACATGTGCTGATTAGAATGAGGTCGGATGAAATCCAGAACTTGACTGGAATTTTTGACGAGAAATGGGTCGTCTACTGCTAAAAGGCCAAGCTTACTTTGCAAGAACAATGATTTTTGCCACGTGCCATTTTCTGATACGATGACATGAAATGGCTTTTCAGGCTTATGTGTTTTCACACATAAGCCTGCATCTTCGTCCCTCTCTTGTCCAGTGTCAAATTTTGCGCTACGTGATCAGTTTTGTATTTCTCCTTGAGTTTCCTGGATTCACCACATGCTGTAGGCTCTCGCTCGACCAAAACGACATCTCCCGGTTCGTAAGCCGGCGCTTCTGAACGTTTCTTGTGTTATCTTGCCTGCTGTTTCCATTGGTCTTTGCAAATGCTCTCGGCTGCGGATGTTCGCTTGGCCTCTACATGACGGTCGAATTCCTCGGCAAGAGCGTCATCCACGCAGTCGGCGTCGATGTTTCGTGGCCTATAGCTGAACAGCAGCCCAAATGGAGTGGTCTTCGTTGCTTGATGAAGCGTGCTATTGATTCCCCACTGCACCTGAGGTATAGTCGTGTCCCAGTCTTTGCTGTCCGTGTTCTTCGTCAAGCTCGCGACAGGTGGGATAATCATGCGATTGTATCGCTCGACTTGACCACTAGCTTGTGGCATCGCAGTGGCATTTTTCACGTGCTTGATGCTGAAGGCGTCACATGTTGCCTTGAATTTGGCGCTCGTGATGGCAGTTCCCCGATGGGTTATCACCTTCGCATGCTCTCTATCCGCAAGGGAAAGCTGATATGGGCGATACCTTACAGGTTCTTCGGCTGTAATTTCTATCTTCATTTCCGCTGCATTGATTGGTGCGGCCAAACTCTGCGACGCTGTGGGCAAAACAGTCGCGATACTCCTCGATGAGTCGGTCGAGTTTCTCACGGTTCTCTGGTGTGACGCTTGGGCCTGTTTTGATGTTCGCGCTCGCCGTTGAACATGGTTGCGTTGCACTGCAGCTCGATTTCACGTTCTGCATCGGCTCTTCAAGGTAGCACACATTCACTCGCGCAACCCGCTCGTGGGCTTTGACGTTGAATTCCTGGTACGAAATGTTCATCACAGGAATGCACACCTCGTTCGCCGCATCTGCGTTGACGACGCAACGCGGTATGCAATGTTCGTGCCCCTCTTGGCACCTGAGTTGGGCGTCCACAAAGACATCCACATTGGGTTCGCTGCCTGTAACGTAGAGCTTGACAAACCCAACGTAGTTCGGCGGAACCACCGTCGACTCTTTGGCTCAAAGACACACCAGGCACCTCGGAAGATCCGGAATTTCGATGGATTGTAGCGTGTCGTCACCTTTGTCCACATTTTTTTCCTCAAAGATCCGCACAGTGTTCTGCTGCCTCATAATCGTAACGTGAGGCTGCTCGGTGAAGGGTGTCCCACAATGACAGGAATCGCCTGTGACTCGTTCGGCACGATCAGCACGGCGATGTCGGCTGTTGCCTGGTCGACTGTGAGGTTAACGGTCGCCTCACCACACGGCGTCACACGTCCTTACTCGGAGCGCCCGATGGTCAGCGGCTTCCCTATCAATGAGTATTTGATCCCGATCCGATCTGCATCCTCACCGAGGTCAACGTACGCTCTCAGTTTGTTCCCGGTAACTTTAGCCAGCATGAAGTAATTTTCATTGGCCGCGTCTGCAGCACGGATGTTAAGATCCATCACTCTTTGAAAGAGGCGCGGCCCTCTTTCCCTTTCCCTGCAGTTTTGGGGTTCGTGTCCACTTCGGTTACAAATGTTGCACCTCTCAACTGCCCTCCGCTGCGGACTCGGGCTGTTGAGAGAGAGATGACCGTACTTGTTGCAGTTAAAACAGCGCAGCCCTCCTTTTTCAGAAGGGGGGTTTTCCTCCTCGGTCCAGACGGTTTGGTCTCTCTCCTCGGTTCAGTTTTGTTGGTTTTGTTGACTCTCGTTCAAGGCCGTTTCCGCGGCTCGGTTTTCCTTGTTGCCGTGGCTCGTAAGATTCTGAATTTCGCTCGCCCTGGAATGTTTTATGTCCCGGGAGCCGACGGTTCCGACGCGCTCTTCGAGACGCTTGAGGCAACACAGAAGCTCCTCCAGAGAGCCGTACGTGCGGGTGCTGATGGCTCGGATGGTGCCCTGATCGTTTAGGCCGGTGATCAAATATTTGACACAAGCCTCATCGCTCAGGTTGCAACGAGCAGGGTGCGTACAGGTCCTTGAAATCCTTGAAAACCCTTGAATTTGAAAAATCCGTTTTCAAGGCCCTTGAAAGTCCTGGAATTTTTTCCGGTCCTTGAAAGTCGTTGAATTTCTTGAGCAATGTGACCTCCGTAATGGGGTAGATTGGCTCCGACCTGACAAACTCCCCTTTTCGGGAACAGTAATTCAGCGCGAGTGCAGCGCTTTGCAGAACTGCTTGAGAAAAAGACAAAAAAAAACACCGCGTCAAACCGCGAGTCAACGAAGCGAACGACACGTACCAACCACTCTTCGGTGCTGGCCCCTTGCCAGCGTTTACACTGCCTTAGTTGTCCCCTCTTTCGCCACCCGTCGGGCTCGTCGGGCTGTCTTGTCAATGTTGCCAGCAGTTTGTGGGATCCGTGATCGTGTGTTCTTATTATTGCCGGCTCTCAGAGCACACGGAAGACAGCAGACGCGGTCGGTTCAACGAACACGTTCAAGTTTATTATACACTGCTTTTACATTCGGCGAGCTCGCCGGCCGAATCTTATTACAATCTAGTCATTCGCTAAAACAATTACATGCGGACAATGAATACTTGGATAACATAACCCACACTCAACAACGTAACACATGAAATACACCATAACATACGACAAGCAATAACCGCGAATGCGGCGTCGCGAGGACGCACGACTCGCCACTACGAGGGGCCCCGAGGGAAACGAGCCGCGGTATCGTCCCCCAGCGGGACCCACCGCGGGAGCCGCCGTCCACGCCAGCTGCCAAATCCCAAGAGACTCCTTTTTCCCGCCCGGCGGCCTCGCCCGCTTCTCTCCGGTGGCGTGGCCGTCACTCACGCGCAAACCCCAACGCTCGCGAGCCCAGCGCCACTGCCGCCAACGGCCTATCCGCGAGGCGTGCGTGCGCCATTAGGCGCAGACAACTTTACAGGGGCTGATAGCACCCCCACATCCCCCCCAACCTTAATTCAACACATATCCCGAAAAAAAAAAAGTTGAAAACAAACAGCTACACAAGCTCTACGACAGACAACACATGTGGCCTAAATGTCCCTAAAGTTATGTTATCCAAGTATTCATTGTCCGCATGTAATTGTTTTAGCAAGTGACTAGATTATAATAAGATTCGGCCAGCGAGCTCGCCGAATGTAAAAGCAGTGTATAATAAACTTGAATGTGTTCGTTGAACCGACCGCGTCTGCTGTCTTCCGTGTGCTCTGAGAGCCGGCGATAATAACACACGATCACGGATCCCACACTCAACAACGTAACACATGAAATACACCATAACATACGACAAGCAATAACCGCGAATGCGGCGTCGCGAGGACACACGACTCACCACTACGAGGGGCCCCGAGGGAAACGAGCCGCGGTATCGTCCCCCAGCGGGACCCACCGCGGGAGCCGCCGTCCACGCCAGCCGCCAAATCCCAAGAGACTCCTTTTTCCCGCCCGGCGGCCTCGCCCGCTTCTCTCCGGTGGCGTGGCAGTCGCTCACGCGCAAACCCCAATGCTCGCGAGCCCAGCGCCACTGCCGCCGACGGCCTATCTGCGAGGCGCGCGTGCGCCATTAGGCGCAGACAACTTTACAGGGGCTGATAGCACCCCCACAAGTTTAAGTTGTCTTGTCAATGTTGCCAGTAGTTTAATGCACATTCACTGTCGTTCATAGAGTTTCTTACACTGTCGTTGTACTACCATCGCGCCCATAAGAACGGAAAATTAAAAAAAAAACTTCTACAGCGAGACACCAAAAGTACTAATTCTAATGACAGCATCTGACGCTTAATAATTGGCTTCGACGCTGTATTTTTATTTTTTAGCAGACATTAACAACACAGGCATAGCGGATTCTCGTTTAGCTGTTGGCAACATTGACACAATGCCAGTCTGTGTTTGTGCTGTGTGTGTCTACACTAGTCTCTACACTATGCTTCATCGCATCATGCATGGCGCTTTGTGTGTGATATCTGGTTTGTGGTGCACGTGCGTTGTGTTGTGATGAACGCTCGCGTAGAACGGGAGTTTCATGGTCAGCTTCCATCTTTTAATGTGAGCGGCATCAATTGTGAAACTCTGGAATTATGCCGGGAAAGTGCAAGTTTCAAAGCGGGTGGCTTAGCCACGACTGCTATAACAAATAGATTTCGCCGGACCCGACAAACCCTCACCGAGCCTCGTGTAAACGATGCCGGAAAACTTTCGACATTGCGACGATGGGTGAGTCGGCTCTGAAGAGCCATATGAAGAGTGCCAAGCACATTAGTGCAATGAAGGCGGCGGGAGCAAGCACAGTACTCAACTACCTCGTCCCGAGGACAGAACAGTAAGGTGACTTGTTGGGCGAGTTGGTTCATTTTTACGGTAGAATAGCGCAAATACGAAGACGAGAGAAGATGGGAGACGAACAAGCGCAAACTATCAACTGATTTTATTCGTAAAGCGCACACATATATAAACGAGCAAGGTCATAGTCACGAGTCACCTTAGCAAACAATAAACTCGATTAGTGGCAGGCGTTCAAGTAATCTACCTCTGTAGAATGCAACGTTGCGATGGCCTGCCTAAGGGCGTCACTCAAGAAGTCGTGCCCTCATCGCATGAATGAGAGTTTTTCACGGCAGATAGAGAGGCTCCGGCAGTCTAGGTTCCCAGAGCGTCATTTGGCCGTCCTGAGCGAAAGGATCTTGCAAAAGATGAAAATGGAGGCGCGGGGTGGAAGTCAAGTGAGGCAGAAGGAAGGGAAACCTTTTGTAAGCATTCCGTATGTTCACGGTGTATCCCATAGGTTGAAGAAAGTGGGTAATAGGTTCGGATGCAGTGTGGTTTTTTCTGCTGCAGACAAGCTTGGGCGTGTATGCGCGGCCGTTGGTAAGAAGTTGCTAGGGCAGAGCAAGCGGGACCACGGGTGCGACATCAAGCACCGTGATAAATTGGTCGACTGTGGCAGAGGGGTAGTATATCATATACCGTTATCTTGTGGTAAATGCTATGTCGGCCAGACGGGACGATGTGTGAACAACAGACTGTTAGATCATAAAGCTTCATTGAGGGGAACACCTTGTTCTAATCTGTCTTTACATTGCAGGGAGTGCGGCTGCGCACCCTTGCTATCAGAAGCTAAGGTGCTCTCAAGATTAAAAGAGAAGGTTGCGCGAGAAATTGAGGAGGCTTTCTTCATTAACAGATCGGGCGAGGCATGCATAGCGAGGCCATCTATCACGTTGCATTCCACAGAGGTAGATTACTTGAACGCCTGCCACTAATCGAGCTTATTGTTTGCTAAGGTGACTCGTGACTATGACCTTGCTCGTTTATATATATGTGTGCTTTACGAATAGAATCAGTTGATAGTTTGCGCTTGTTCGTCTCCCATCTTCTCTCGTCTTCGTATTTGCGCTATTCTACCGTAAGACAGAACAGTGCGCTAGTGCAAGTGAAGGACCCACCCGCGCTGTGTCATCGCAAGCTATGAATTTAGATCGTGCTTGTCAGACCCATGACATGGTCACAGACGCTGAAATTTTGTGGACCTTGAAGGTGGTCACTAGCCATTATTCTTACAGGTCTTCCTCACAAGCTGCCGATCTCTTTAGGCGCATGTTCCCTGATAGCGATCTTGCGAAAGGTTTTTTCTGTGGAGAGAAAAAATGCTCATATATAGCGTGCCACGGGCTTAGACCTTTTTTTCAATCAGCTTTGCAGAGGGAGGTTGAAAACTCAGATTTCTACGTCGTTCTTTTTGATGAATCTGCTAATGAATTTATGCACCAGAAACAAATGGATGTACACGTGAGATACTGGAACTCCTCGCACAACGTGACAACAAAATATCTCACATCTATCTTCATGGGGCATACGACTGCTGACGACATCCAGCAAAAGTTGTTGAAGGCCCTTGAACCTTTACCACTTAGAAAGATTGTCCAAATTTCTATGGATGGACCCAATGTTAACTTGAAATTATTCAGGTCCCTGCAAGCAGACTTGCATGAAAACTACCAAGTGCAGTGTCTTGATGTCGGCACATGTGACCTGCACGTAGTCCACAATGCCTATAAGGCAGGTGTCGTGGCCAGTACATGGGGACTTGATGTCCTACTGTCAAGTCTGAGCATGCTCTTTGACAACTCCCCGGCACGAAGAGAAGATTCTACAGCCGTAACTGGGCAGAGCACATTTCCACTGAAGTATGTAGCGCATCACTGGGTGGAGAACGTCAGGGTAATAGAAAGGGCCCTGCTTCTCTGGAGCGACATGAGAAAATACATAGAAGCAGCAAGGAACAAGAATGTCACCCTACCAAAGTGCGCTTCTTTTGAGAACTTGTGTCTGTTCTTCTGTGACCCTCTTATGTTGGCAAAGCTGAACTTTGCCCTAATTGTTGCTTCAGCTGTCAGATCCTTCTTGGTTGAATACCAAGTAGACAAACCTATGGTTTTCTTTTTGGCAAGAGACCTCGAGACAGTTGTAAGAAAGCTGCTCATGAAGTTCATGAAATGCTCAGTTTTGTCTGCAACGGGGATCAGTGGCCTTTTGAGGCTAGACATTGAAGATCTGAGCAAACATGTTTCGCTGGAAAAAGTGGACATCGGCCACACATGCCAGCAGATTATAAAAGACTGCAAAGCAAGTGCAAAAGATGTGTTCCAGTTCAAAATGGAATGCAAGAAGTTTCTGATAGCCATGACAAAAAAATTCTCGACAAAAGCCCTTTGAAGTTGACCCTTGTCAGAGGCCTGTCCTGCCTGGACCCACGGCTTATGTGCTGCAAGCCAGATGAATGTCTCTCAAGCCTAAGGAAAGTGGTTGATGCTCTCACTGCAGCTCACAGATTTGACGAAAAGCAACGAGACTCTCTTTTAGCTGAATACACGGAGCTGTTGCAACAGGAAAAGAATCAGCTTCGACTCTTTCAGAAAGGCTCAAATAGGCTAGATGAATTTTTCCATGAGCTGATCGGCCTAAATTTCCCATATGGTGAGCTTTGGAATGTTGTCAAATTGCTACTTGTTCTCAGCCATGGCCAAGCAACAGTTGAGCGTGGGTTTAGCATAAACCGTCAAGTTGCTGTAGAGAACCTCACAGACTTGTCCTATGTGTCACAACGCATCATATGTGACGCTGTAGAGAAAGCTGGTGGTATTCTAAGTGTCCCCATCATGAAGGAACTACGGATATCAGTCAATGGAAATCAATGGAATCTGTTAAACGGAACTGCTGCTTAAACGGAACAACTGCATCTAACACGATTGGTTTCATACTTGGATTCTGCACCCCTGTTCATCTCTCAGTAAATGGAACTCCTGTTAAATGGAACACATTTTCTTGGTCCCTTCAGGTTCCGTTTAACGAGAGTCTACTGTACTTCCAGTACTTTTTCAGAAAACTCGCGCAAAACCTGTAAAGGGAGTGCCACTTTTGAAACAGTGGAACACACCTCATTATCAAATCAAATCAGAAAAACGAATACATGAAACAATTGTTGCGTGATCGAAAGGGTGTGATAGTGAGGTTATGACACTGCCTTGTCACATACCCAGTGGAGAAAGATACTAATTTGCTAACGTCTATCTTATAGTGCTTGTGATATAAACTGATAGCATAAAAATTTGAGATGACAAATTCAGTTTCTTTCACTTATTGGTGGAAGATTAGCTCTCACCAGCTGTACACTCACAGATGTACAACCATAACTGTCATTTATAAAAAGGGCTGCCTTTCTCTCTATGTTTTCAGTCTTGTTTGTATTATTCAAGGTGGGCTAAGACTTCCTTTGGTCAAAAAATTCAATTTTGGGATCTTGCAATCACCTGATAGAGAAGCTCTTTATATTTTAGTAAATACAGTCGATCCCGGATATATCGAACTCGAAGGGAACCGCGAAATAGTTCGATATATATCGATAGTTCGAAATACGAAATATGCGTATTTAGGGATTTAATTAAAGCACTGCAGGCATCGACACAGTTTTCCTAAATCGTAAAAAGCGCGAACATAACTATTCGCTCACATATGCTAAAGAACAAGGCGAGAACTTCTTTTGCAAGTTAGCGCACTTTTATTTCGCATGCAAATAGTCCATAAACTTGTCTTGCTTCTGGCGCGCCGTGAATTTATCAAGTCATCGTCAATATCTTTCCAGATAAGTAAATTCCACACCTTCGGCCACAACAGCGATGATCGACGCTGATGCGAGCTCTGTAGCGCGGTAAAGGGTTTAGCGATGGCAGCAGCGGCTGGCATCTTCAAACCGCATGGGTCCATTTCCGCAGCACTGGCAACGTCAGCTATGATCTCGGCATCGATGCAATCAGAAACAGCTACATCGTTATCTGCACCGATAAAGTCACTCGCTGTGCTCCCGTCCGATACGACGCCCGGAAGCGCTAATAAGTCGCGAAATTCACTGACGCACCGTACGCCGTAGTCGGCGGTCATGACGCTCCCAAAGTCGTCACCTGGCACCAAGGTAACCAGAGTCATTCAATGCTTCTTATGGTCACGAAACTGCCGCGTCAGATTCATATGGAGCCAGCGGCCGCCGCCAGAAGCGCAGCTGTGCTTGAGAGGCGATGCGAACGCTGCTATCGCTGGGGTTGTGTGTGGGAAGCCTCGGTGTTTAAGCTTTCTAAACTTCCGCTACGGTCGCTTTGCTTTCACGCTTTTACTTGTAGCACTCAGCATGCATAAATACATTTCTGAACGCGTTTTCTGTTTTAAAATGAGCACCCGGGAGGAAAAAAGAACAGCTCAATTAAAACATGCAGCTCGCGGTGGTATCAGCAGAAAAAATACAAAAATTCGAAACGCCGTAGCAGGGGACTTCTGTATGACGTTTGCCACCTGCAGGCACAGCTGTTTCACCATGCTCGTAAGTCGCTCGCTGTACGCTGCCGGCCGCAAGTCGATTCGTCTCGCCTTCACGCTAGATGTTTGACAACAGTTGTGGCATGTAGAGAAAGACACAGTTTGACCTGTACTTTATTCCAGAAGACATTATTCTCTGTGAAGCATATTCTACGCAACGTTTCTTTCACCTGCACCGGCAACGCACTCACACCGGCCGCCGGCCGGCTTGGTGCCGACGACGTAGCGAAGCCTACTTCGTATCGCTTCGTAGTAGCAGGTAACTCTGCGGGAATACAACCGCTGACGAACAGCTTACTCTTGTTAACGCCGGCAGTGTTACTCGTAGTTCTTCCTCATTCGGCACATTGAAGCGAGTTATCCGTGGCGTCCGGGCTCGAAGGCTTGCACTTGTTTGGGTCCGGAAGCTCGATAGGGAAGAAACGTGGGTGAGCGCGCTCGCTCGCTTCGTGCGCCGGCGAGAGTTGCACTTGACTCTCATAACAGCTTCTATTCGTTGTAATAGTGGTTCGCTTTCGCTCTGGGGTACAACTGATATGACTTGTTTTCGTCTAGCCGACAGGGCCGAGCAGTGCAGCACTTAGCAGGTGATCAGCGCGCAGTTACACTCCCCGTTGGTCCCTTTCTTGCCAGGCGTTTGCGCACGACACGCACAACGGTGCGGTCTAAAGAGGGCGTCGGCGACGCTCGGAGCAGGGGGAGGTTACTCCGTATACCTCCCATAGGATGCCTTAATTCATGACGTCAGCGCTGGCAGCGCCAAACGTCCCTTCAGTTAATATCCTGGCGGCTGGGATTCAGAGACTCGAACGGCAGAATGGCGGCGCACACGGTATGCGTCGTCATGGCAACACTAACACCAGCCGCGCCTCCTCTCCTAGCACCCTCGCGCGCGCCGTGTTTTTCTCTTTTTGTTTTGTTTGCGTGCGCGGGCTCCCTCTCTCTTTCTTTATGACCCCCTTGCCCCTCCGCCGCGTGTTGCGCCGTGCAGCGCGCCGGACGCTTTTTCTTTTTTTTGCATCCGCTGCGCGTGCTGCGCCGCGCGTTCGTTGCGCGTTTGAATGTGCGCAATTTGCAATCAGGCATTCTGCAAACACTGCAGTCGTGCAGCATGTGCCAGAACGCAAAAGAATGAATTGCAATCACAACACAAAATATCTTTCGTCGCTTTTTATTCTCCTCGTTTCCGAAAATCAACATTCTATCAAATGTGGTGCGATACAGGCTCAGGATATTAACACAGACGTGTTCATGATCACTAAACAACACGAAAGTTCGCGGCAATGTTAATTTAAAGAACAGTGGAAAAAAAAAAACAGAACATAACACTAGGGCACATATTGAAAAACACAATATTTATACTGACAAAAGTGCAGAACAGCTTCTGATATATGCGCACGATATTGCACAAAATTATCATAAGTAACAAAATTGAACATTCCTGAAATGCAAAAACAATGAAAGCAGTTGAAATACCTAAAAGTAGAATAATAATGTAGCGACCATTTTAAAGATGTCAAAATGAACTCCACATATAACACAACTAATATTGGCCGCACTTTATTGACTACATTTCCAAAAACGTTGATTTTCATATAACTAGTGATGATAAACGCGGAGAAAATAAACGGCTGATATCGGATGATTCATGGCATCTCTTCTTGAAGTGCGCCGATTCTGCAATTCTTCAGCTTTTCTCTGGGCGCACCGATCAGCTGTATTGCGTTCCGAAATACGCCCTAAAGAAAAGGGCAAGTTTCAATCAGATAAAGAGCGCCGTCGATTCGTGCAAAAGTGAACTCGTTTGTTCGTCTCAGAGCAGCATAAGTTTTAATACATCTACCTAATGTCTCACAAACGTGGTTATAGGCGATGGGGAGTATTTAACCGGAGACAAATGCAAAGCACACACTCAAGCACACGGTTCTGTGAGAGTTGTAAACCTGTAACTATAGTTACTTTGCATGGGCTTCATGTCCGCTGCTTGTTCGTACAACTATATAAACGCAGCATCCTGCCCTTTTCAAATCAGTCATTTTTGAAAACAGTAACTGTAGCCCCACTGCAGAGAACAGCTACTCGGTATGGACGTGAATTCAAATTGACACAATGAAAACCGCGACTCAAAGTTCGTTGTCTGTCTGTCAAAGGGCACGCTCACCTGTCGTTCTTTTGGGGGCCGGCACATATATTCCGGGACTTGTTCTGGAAGTATTCAAGCAACAAAGCACTATGCACGAACAGCGCGAGTCGTAAAACATCGCGTCGCACAAGCACACAGCGAGCGAGCACCATGAAACGGACGAGCGACGACGGCTAACGCACGCCTTACCAACGCCAGACACGAAACTTTCTAACGGATTTCAAAGTCGGCGGCGCCAGCAAGGCGGCGGAAAGCGCGCCTCCCGCAGGAAAGGGAGTTGATCCCGCCAGAGAGGGGGGTTGAAGAGAGTTGGGAGGAAAGAGACGGAACGCAGATTTTAACTCTGATCCCCAGTCGACAGATGGCGCCTCAATTTGCCATACCGGTCACGTGGGTTTCTTTCACTAGCCTGCTCGGAGCTCTTCACAGGCTGACTCACGTGGTCGTTTGCATGGTGGCCATGTGGTGGCTGCACAGTAGATGAGCGAGATCGAGGTTTGCGCTTTGTGAGATACGAAGGAAGTCCTTCAAAAATCCTTGGAACGGTGTCAGCCTTCAGCGTTGGTTTGTCGCGTTTCTGCGACACGGAGTCGCCGTTGATGTTAAAATCATACGCAGTGATAATGTCCGAGGCGTCGAAATAGTTCGCACACACACGTGTATACTTCGACTCAAAGTTAATTATCACCGCTTTCTTGCAGCGGTATGGCCCGCTTCCATTTCTCGCGCTGCTGCTTGTCTAACGGTAAACAAAACAACGACACCTTTTTGCTTCCCTCGTAGCCGGAACGGCACCCCGGCACGCAACACCTGTTAGGCATCCTAGTCCTGCGACAGCATTTGCTCTAACTTGAACATATGATATCCAGATAGATTTACCAGCGCAAAATAGACAGGACAGTTAGGAAGGACACACACACATAGCGCTGCACTCACAACTGATTTATTACTTCGAACGCAGGGCCTTTTTGTAGGCACGCGTCGAAGCAACAGAAAGATAACATCGAGAAAAGAAACGGTGGGAACCACGTGACACTGCTTGCCGAAAAGACAATCTACCGACGGTAACCGCGCAGTCGAAAAATTGTTACGCTACAAAGTACGCCCCCGATATGAAAGAAGTGACACTATAATTGATCTTAAAACCAACCGGCAAGCCAGAAAAGCCAAGGCAGCCACACAAGAAAGATAAAAAAAGGTATAAAACGTTAAAAACTAAAATGAAATATAAGAAATGTGTAGAGCACATGTTAAAAACTATTGTGTAAAGGACAGGGTAAAAACTATTAAAAAGTATTAAAAAGGTAAGCGCCGTAGGTACCTGACTTCCTTATTTGAGAGGGCAATGGAAGGCCTGCTGACACATTTGTCACCCAGCCTCTCGATTTCGGCTGCCTCTAAAATCTCTCTAACAATTTGCTCGCTATGCCTGGCTAAGACAGTGCAACCCTCAAAAATAAGGAAGTCAGGTACCTACGGCGCTTACCTTTTTAATACTTTTTAAAGACTAAGCGAGCTTAGTCTCGCTAGTGTGATCAGTCACGTTCGATTTTGGCTCGTCACAACCTGCGCTCGGCTCGTGGTCGAGTATGCTGTAGCTCGTACCATCCGCAGCACAACATGACATGCCGCTCGCTGCCGTTGCTGTGTGTGGCTTGGCATATGAGGTGGTGAGTGAAGAAATATACAAAAAAGAACAAGAGAGACACTTGGAACGTTTATTACTGAAAAGACAAATGTGAGGTAGCACGAAAACAAAACCACGGGATACAAATTGTGCGATTGCGACATCTAGTATCATCGCATCTCAATAACATATTTGCGTGCATATAACCGACACCAATACAGTGCAGACCACTTATAACGTAACCGCATATACTAGTGCAGGGCCGGTTATAATGCGGTCTTTTTTGACTCCCGTTTACCCTCCCATAGAACCGCATATACGCATACCGCTTATTGTGCAGTCCCCCAAGATGAAATACCGTTTATAATGCGGTTGCAGGAAAATATTTCTGACAAACGCGGTAGCGAGTGCGGTTCTCAAAGGAGGTACGCCACTGGGGAGGGAGCGACGAGGTCATTACGAAGGGCGAGGGCACGCACAGTGAACGAACTAGGGGCGGAGGGAGAAAAAAGACCGCGGCAGCGCTGTGTGGGTTCGCCGAGTGAGGAAGGATGGTGGTTGCCTAGGCGACGGAGTAGCCTTTGCATCGGCGGCGGCAAGGCTCCGCGGCCACTTGCCGGCAGTGCGTTCCGCGTGGAACGTACGATCGCGTCCTCATCAAGTGCGCTTTAAAGTTAAATTTTCCTGTCGGGAAAAGCATCATCGTTGTCACACTTGCTACAGTTATTGCGTTTGCTACCTTGTCCGCAAATTGAAAAGTTTTGCGGCTTCATGATGCGAGCTTTCGCCTTTTCTGCCAGTGCACGGACTTAAACGAGCTTGGCGGGCTTTTGTCGCCGTTGATCTCCCGGCCGCGAACACAAACTTTGTATCACGCGCGCTGTTCTTGGGTTGGTGCTTGAGTGCGATCTTTTCAACGTCCGATCTTCATGTTGTCTTGGACAAACTTCCCGTGACAGCATGCTGAACCGCAGGCTAGGCCTAGTCAGCGTTGGTTGCTTTTTGGTAGCGGTCGTGGGCAATAAAAGTTGCGGTTTGGTGCGGAATCAACGAAACTTTTTGCGATGGCTGCACTTGAAGGGAAGGGAATCATATCGTTAATGAAAACGAGGGCGTGGTTGGCACATGCAACTCTCGAATGGTGGTTCCGGATTCGATTGCAATGTCTTGGACATCTCGTGCGCGCCCGTGAAATCGAACGATCGGTACCGCTCAGCACGTGAAATTTCAGTCGCGATTCGACATGGTTTCTGTGTAATGCGCATACCTCGAGGTGGCCTGAAACGTAGTCGGCGAATTTCCGCGATGGCGCTTTGTTCTGTTTGCTTTTTTCCCCCGTGTTCATTTCGTTGGCAATGCGGGTCTTTGGCGGTTAATTTTTGAACATTCGGAGATTTAAGTGGTTGTAAGCGCCCCAAATCGCATATGTCGATTATCGGACACGCGAGGCTACATGCTCAACACGTTTTGCGCAAGTGCAGCCTTTGAAGAAGGTTGTTTTAGTTATAGTGCGGATTCGCGACTCCGGCGACTTACGTTATAAGCGGTCTATACTGTAATTGACAAATCTTGGAAGGGAACTTGAAAGGAAAAGGTGGAATCGCATGGCGCAGTTTTCGGCGCGATTTCCGTGCGTTTGGAGGGACGCGCATGTTTTTTGACGAACGCCTTCGCGATATCGCGCTGTTGCGTCCCGAATGGCTTGATTTCATGCGTGACTGATGCGTGGTCGGAGGGTCGCGCACATCATTTTGACAAACGCCATCTCAAAATCGTGCCGCCGCGTCTTGCTACTCGAAGTAGAAAAGAAAACGCCTCGCGCGGCACATTGCTCACTCATCCGACAAGCGGTGTTTAGGGTGCAGACGCGTGCTTCTTTGATTACTTCCAATGCCTCCAGATGGCGCTGACCTTCGCTCATTTCAAAGGAACTTTTTGAAGCCGGCGTAGGCTTTTGACGAAAATGTAGCAACCCTGCATATGTGGCGCGAAAACGCCGCTGCTGAAAAACGTTTGTTACCATTAACGTTTTTCATTTGTCAGTCCAGTCAAGTGTAGCTATTCAAGCTATTCAGAACATCGCTTATCTCGTTTTCCTGAGTCATTTCTCTATCACAGCTGTGATGTTTTAATGATAACGTGTGTGTGTGTGATTTGCATTAAGTGTGGTTGGTTCATCAGTATTGAATGTTTTCAGTGATTCCACTCCTGCGCCAACTGCGCCAAAGTGCACCAAATTGGATTTACTGCGCCGTCTTGGTAATATCGACAGAAATTGCGCCAAACTGCGCCAGAGTCACCGGCAATCGCACCGCCGGCGCATCAAAACAGGTGCAGCTTGATCTTGGGGCCGCCAAAGTCGCAGCCACTGACCAAGAATTATTATGCTGAATAAACAGCGCTCGCACACGGGTGCCGAGTAAGCCACGAAGCCATGCACGTTGCCGACACAGCTTCTGTTGTGCAAGTTGGCTCGACGGCATAACGCGCTACTGCAGAGGCTCGTGACCCCCCCCTGTATACGCCCCTGCCCACTGGGAAGCGGCAACGCCACATTGCACTTTCCTCGCTTTCCAGGGTCAATAGTTCACGGTTAAAGAATGAGTTTCACTTAAGGATGAAGCAATCAATGCGATACCAACAAATTGTATTGTCATGCGAAGTAAGGCTAGCAGCTAACTCTTTTGGATCCGATCTCGCGTGACTCAACAAAACTCTGGTTTAAGGGAATATGGCCGCTCGAGGAACCGAAGCGGTTTTCGTGCTGTCAATTCTCTAAACGCAAAGTAAGCGTTGAGAGCACAGCAAGTTTACAAACCGTCTCCTGATGCCTCGAGACTGCGCACGCCAGTGACTGCGCCCTTCGAGCAACGCAGCTCCCCCCCCCCTCCCCTCCTCTTTTCTGATGTCCCTTCATGCTCCTTACGAAAGACGGGCGGGGCGTTTCCTCTCTTTTTTATGGGGAGTCGACGGGAGGCCTCACACGTGGGGTAATGTTATCGCATGCTCCCTTCGTGCGACGGAGACGGCCGGCTCGTTTCATCTCCGCTTTAGCCGCGTTCGTCGCCAGCGCTCTCGAGCTTTTACCCCACGATGCGCAGGGTGATGTTGTCAATTTGGACTTTATACGGATAATGACGGCAACGGCGACCGCAAAAAACGTCGAGGGTGTCCATATAATCGCTGTCGCAATAAAAAGAAAAAATTCAGGATGCGCCATTCCACTCTGTGATATCGATGATCAGCGAAGCTGCTTAGCGCACGGCACGGAGGGGACATGGTGGAGACCAGTTTAAGATATAAGGTCAGATTGTTAACGGCCAGGCTGTTAATGTTCAATACGCAATATTAGTGCGAAAACCTTAGATGCCTCATCAAACACGAAAATTGACCGTCGGCGGCGTCCAACACGATGGATGCAAAAAATAATCATCGTGTGATAACGTCATCATGACGTCATTGATCGCCAAATTTTGTGAAGTCAGCATGACCTAAAAATCGTAATGTCTCGTGATGACGTCATCACATGACATCGTCGCTTTGCACTGCTTCCGTGATCGGTGCGCCGATCAGGGAGTCGGTGCAAAACCAGGCGAGGTGCAGAAAGCTTGCAGTGCCTCTGATTCTGGAGGCAGTGCAAAACCGCGTTAGGTGCAGAACGCTTGCAGAGGGGAGAGGAGGAGGGTCAATACCTCGAGTGAGAAAAAAAAGAGGTAGATGGCTTTCGCCTTCCAACCGGCGAGTGCATAAGGGAAGGGACCCTGTGAGATTTTTGCTTTGTTTTTGCACAGCTCCCTAGAAGGTACTAGCGGGTCGTTGACATATATAAACGGGATGTTCTAGTCGAATACAGCTTCGCTATAAAAGGAAAACGATGTTTGTTGCATCATGCAGTCCCCGTCGAACGCACTTTCGGACGCTTCCGCAGAAGCACGACTTGAAGCGGATGTCCATCTTCCAGGCAAGCCGGCGCATGCGCAAACGATAGTCTGGAAGCACTGCGAAAAATGCTCTTGCTACAGCACAGAGCGCCTCCTGAGAGAGAAGGAAGGTTGTGTCAAAGGAGGTTGGCTATTTGAGGCTAGCTAAGCGACGTCACGTTGCGCCTAGCAATACGATCGATCGAGAAGACTACGTGCCTGGCTTTCGCCTTGGAGTTGTCTTAGTTCCGTGCATTATGGACAGTGTGACTCTTTAGTATTGAGACATTGGTGTACATCACGGCGTTTGCCTACCACGTCTGCTGATAACCACATAGATGTATTTATAGTGTTATTTCATAAAGTACATTCTTATCGATCCGGTATTCTGTTTATTTGCTAGTGTCGACAATAATCACCGGAGAGGTTAATCCAGAAGACTCAGCTGCATGAGCCCTTATTTTTTCATTATCAAATGAAATATGGAGTTCTCCTGAGTTGATTTTTTTCCATGAGATTTGCTATGAATCGAAATATTTCTAGCTCTTCATAAGAGCCGCATATTAATTATTCAGGTGCTTGAATGTTAATGCAATTTGCTTCTCTAGTGCACTCTAGTACGTAAAATTAGCTGCTCCAGAGTGCTCCAAGATGAAAATTTCGGCTGCTCCAAAGTGCTCCAGAATGAAAATTTTGCTGCTGCAAAAACTGCTCCAAATCAGAAGTCCGCGATAACATCACTGTGTTTTCTAAAATCGTTGGAATTTCTTGTGTTTACCAGAAATAAAAAAAATTAAACAACAATGATATTTGATCCTAGAATTCTGCTCCAAAATTAACTTACATTGCTCCAAAACACACATTTTGGTGCTCCAAAGCTGCTCCAAAACAGCATTATTCCTGCTCCCTGAGCTGCTCCAAGACACTCAAGCCTGCTTCCACCCCTGCACCGGGCTCGACAAAAAAAAAAAAACACTCTTTCCCTTTTCTTTTTATGTGAGCCTGATGCCTTATCTAGGTCGATTAAATCGATCTTACTATAGAAAAAAAGAACAAATTCACTGCCCAGTTCTCTGCCCCTTACGACAGAATGTCCATATTTTTCCCACTACCATATATACTCGTGTATAAGCCAACCCTATGTATAGCCCGCAGCCCGCCCCTTTTAGACGCGAAAAAAAAAACAAAAAAAAAACTAGAACGTGCCAGAACCATGGCCTCCGAGACTGCACTCAGCAGCAGGCTTGCTGCTGCGCCCCTTTCTGAGAGGCCATGCAAAAAGATGTTTAGTCCCACATAGTGCTAGAAGAAAGATGGCACTAGTTAGCTTCTGCCACTCGCTGCACACCATTATCATCATCATCGTTACACGACTTTTTCGAACGTACTTGGCCATGTTTTCAGGATGCTTGACTAGCGTGTTGCAACTGCTCGGCATTTGAGTAAACCGGCCATTCAAGACAGAATATTGGCTGTGCTACACTGAGTGGATGGCCTTGGGCAACCACGAAACAATGACAGCACGACTGAAGCGAGCATTTCTTCAGCAAGTGCACGTTTCAATCATGGACGCGTAGCGTACATTGTCAGTGGAGCCTATTGCAAATAGCTTTAAGGTCACGGGGCTATGAAACGCGATAGACGGCCCAGAGGACGATCAGCTCTTAGAGCGCAAAGATGAGCTGAGCTCATCCTGACAGTGATTATATATAGTGAAATAAAACGATCATATTTGTCACCAGTTTTTCACATATCCAACACAGTAGCTGCAGTGGCACTACGGTGGGTTAATGTGTAGCTATAGGCCTGATTCGTGCATAACCCGCACCTGAGCTAGATTTCATGAAAAAAAGTGCAACTTACACGAGTATATACGTTATTTATTTTGGTCCTTTCTCACTAGTTTTCTGCCACCAATACTCTAACCGTCTCTTACTTATTTCTATCGCAGGCGTTGTGGTAGCCTCGATGCTCACCGGAGCCGAAGACTACCACGGGTTCAGGCTTAGCGAGCCACAGGGCCGTGTCTACCGTTGCCTGCTACGTTTAGCGTCCCGCTCCACGCGCGCTCAGCTAGCAAAGGCATTGAGCGCCGCGCAGCATAAACACAGTGTTCGAGATAACATATAAACACAAACACTTTATTTGCCCTCGGCGGCACCCCAAACACACAGTACAGCGTCCGCTCCTGGGGCACGGGGGAGCAAAGGGCCCCCGCAGGCGGACGCAACACACAAAGGGGTTCCGCGAAGCACGTCGCAGCTCGCAATGGCGAGCTTTGACACGCCGCTCGGGAAAAAGGTCCCTCGCGGCTATGCTGCGCTCTCTCGCGATGACCACTGGGCCTGGTCGCGAGAGTTAGGGCAATCTCCGTACACGTGGGCCTCCGGCAAGTGCGACTCGGCGTGGTACGACCGCGCACGAGCACTAGGCACCGCTCTCTGGCTTAGCGTACGAACCGGAGCTAACACTGAGGTAAGGATGCCGAGGCACCCAGGCAGGCTACAGCCCAGCGATTCCCAAAGGGGACGTTGGACCCGAAGGAAATGCGTGCTTACCCAGCGGCGTCCGAGGAGAGAGAGAGTTCCTCCCGGTGTGCACATGCGTCAGTCACGCCGAATCTCGCGGCTCCGAGACCGTGTGCAGCGCCGCCACAAGAGCCGGCGCGTAGCGCAAGATGGCGCCACTTGCCGTCGCGGGAGAACGGGAGAGGGAAAGGAATCGCGGAACGGCGAAATGCCCGCGCAGTGGCTTCGGGCGCGCCTCGGATCCCCACAGCGTGTTCAGCTTTCTGTTGTTGTCCCTAAAAGCCAAGGCTTCATGTAGGTTGCCCAAGCGTACACCTGGGTGGATATCTCCACATTCAGTCAGAACATGCTCCATGGCCCATCGTTTCCCTATCTTCCTTACAGCATGTGCATTGTTCTTCTTCTTGACTGAATCTTGTTTTATAACTACGCGTTCTAGGGCAATCCGACCTCGCTTCAAACAGTAAAGCACTTCCCCTCGAATTATCATAAAATGCCTTCCTCCTTATTTCGTTTCTGCCCTTTCGGTAGTTACAACCGTTTTTTTTTTTTCCATCGCTGCCATCCAGTAAATCATCTCCGCCTCTCTGACTTTTCACTTAACGCTCTTTGTTGCCATGTCGCTTACACTGCTAGCCGTATTAAATGCGAAGCATTTCTTAGGGGTGGTACTTTCTGTGGTGGTGGTGGTGTGCGGCGTGACTACCCTTACTACGCATGCGCATACCCTCTCCACTTTCCCTCTCCCCTCCCCCTTTCCACTCTTCCTCTGAAACGCGGGCTAGACATGCCGAAATTCTCTGCTGCGCAACGCCGCGATGGGCACCAACGCATGCGTGTCCCCTCCCCCTCTCTCTCCTCTCCTACGCTGCCCCCCCCCCCCCTCCCGCACGCCTGCCAACCGCATTCCCCGCTCGCCCTGTTAGAATTAACGGCCAGGCTAGAGGGAAGACAAGATGCACGTAGCGTTCCTCTTCGCGTTCCACGACGCGAGGTCGGTAGCATGCCTAAAGAACGCCAACGGAACGCGATCGTGCAAGTGCTCCGGCTTCGCATCGCCTCATGGTCCCCTTTAGCGGGAAATGGTGTAATTTTTAGTGTATCTGTCTGTCTGTCTGTCTGTCTCTATCTATCTAGCTGTCTCTCTGTCTGTCTGTCTATCTATCTATCTATCTATATATCTATCAATCAGTCAATCAATCAATCAATCAATCACTTGGTGTAGACCAAAATTGGCATGGGAGGGTAAGAGGGGTTGATGAATACGACTGTCTCGTCATGACATGAGTAACGTAAAAATCCTGTCGTGTACGTCGTTAAACCCTTTCCTCCAGACACGTGTGGCACATACCCATTTACCACGGGTGATTGACAGTTTATATCTAACCAGGAACGTTGAGAACAGACATTGGTAATTTATATGTGAGACCGTTAAGAAAAACAGACATCAGCGTTGACCAGCAAATTCAAAGAATAAAAATTAAGATCCCAGCTTGAATCAGATCCAAGCATTCTGTGTGGCAGTCAGGTATTCTACTGCAGAGCCACGTCAGGTCTTGAAACTGCTCTGGAAAAGGACGCTAAGCAGCATAATGTCGGTCCAACGTCAATTATGGTTGCAGTGCTGCCTCTCTAATTTTATAACAAGGCAATAAACGTTACATAAACTCCTGTGATACAGGCATCATGTCAGGTTAACGTCGATTGTGTCTCCAATGTTGACTCCACTTTTAGAGCAATCTTATTAATAAACATCACATATGTATTCCTATGATTCAGCAAGCTACATTCAAGCATTGCTCAACCACAGAGGAATAAGCTAACGAATGATATTCGCATCATCCCACTGTAGCGTGCACTACGTTTCAATCAAACTGATGTCTCTGCTCTAGCGTGAGTGCTGATGTTATGTCAAACCATAAGTTACCCTTTAAACAGCAGTCCACATGCCTGGTAAGCCCACGATGTACACACTACTCGACGTACTAAAACACGTCAGTGCAACTCATAACGCTTGGCTCAAAGCCAAAAAATGCAGCATGGACAGCTACTCGCTGAATGCTTTGCATGGAACCAATTCCCACAAGATGTGGGATCTGTCAAATTTTTTTTACTGGTGAGCCTCCTAGTTCTTTTTTTCCACTTTGTGTCCACGCTCTTCTTATAAAAATAACGGAACACCTTCTCTGCACATCTACTTTCCTTCATATGCCTTAGCCTCTCTTTGGACATTATTTTGCTCTGAGCTTCCTTGCTTCAAAACCTGCTCATGCCATATCACCCTTTATAGCCTCATTTGTCGTCTTCCCGTGAGCACCCAACGCAAGGCATCCCACAGTCTTTTGATTTACATCCATTCCCGACTGCACCTCTGCCCTCATGCACACCACTGAGTTCCCAAAAGCTAGCCCCGAAACCATTACACCTTTCCACAGACCTCGGAGCACCTCGTACCTGTTGTATCCCCACAACGCTCTGTGCTTCATTATTGCAGCATTCTTCCTTCTCTTTGCTGCCGAGGCTTTTTCCTGTACCTCAATGTACCTATCACCCTCATTGACCCATACTCAGAGGTACTTGTATTCGCTTACCCTTGGTATTTCTTGGCCCTGTATTGACACCGCCTGATCATTGGGGTCATTGAATACCATCAATCCACATTTTCTTACCCTAAATACTGGTCCAAGAGCTTCACCTTCCCTTCCACATATAGTATCTGCTAGCCGCTGTATGTAATCTCGACTGTCCGCAAATAAGACCATATCGTTAGCATAAAATAAACCTGGAAGCTTCTGCTCAATCATCATGCCGCCCTGTTTGTGCGACAGATTATAACCAATGTTACTACCTTCTAGCGCTTTTTCCATATTCATCATGTACAGCATGAATAACAGCGGGGACAAAGAACATCCCTGTTTCAGCCCCTTGTTAATCTCAACGTTCTCTTTGCTACATATTCCTTCCCATTCTATGCAAACTGTATTTTCTTGGTATATCTCCCTCAGAAGCTGTATACAGTCATCGCCTGTGCCCATTCCTTTCAATATATCCCACAGAATTTCCTGATTAACGTTGTCGTCTGCCCTAGTGATGTCTAGAAAAGCCACATAAAAGGGCCTATTTTCTATTTTAGATACAGTGGAACTTCGATTATACGACTTTCAGGGGACCGCGCAAAATCGTCGTATAATCCGGGCGTTGTATAATCGAAAAACCGAGAATATAGGCAGTGACGGTCATTGTTGCCCCACAACAGCGGGCACATAATGCCTAAGAAAGTCCGCGGCACAAACCTACGCTGCTCCGAGGAATGTTGATTAAATTAATTGAAAAAATGACAACCACGCATTTTATCGGAGGTGTGAACGAACCTTTATTTCTCACCTTTTAAAAAAATCTGTGATTTTGTCCTGAGTTTGCCCAGCCACGACGCATCAGCTTTCTTTCGATAGCTGCAACATCTGGCAGCAAGTCGCCGATCTCGTCGCGTGCGCAAGCAAACCGCCGAATGTGGTCGACGTAGCACAACACGGCCGCGTAAGTCGGAACGGACGCGCTAGGCTCTGCAGCGTCGTCCATCTCTTCCTCGTCGGAAGTTCCCGCAGTGTCGGGACGCACAGTTTCGATAATGTCATCCAGCGACACTTCACTGCACACTGCAACGTCGTCGTCGGCACCAACATAGTCCGCGAAAGATCCAGGCAGCTCCAGGCTGCCGAACTCTGGTTCGTCGTCAACAGGCACTGCAGCTTCACTGGTAGAACAAGCACCACTTCTATTAAAGCCGCAGTGCCTGAAGGAGTTGGCGATGGTTTTTGGCGTGACTGCATCCCATGCACTAGCAATGTAGTGCATTGCATCAACCACAGAAAGCTTCTTATCCAACTGTTGCGTTCCATGCCCGCCAGCCGACGCTGCACCAGAAACTTCCGATATTTCTGTTTCATGCACTTGATGACGCCAGCGTCAAGTGGCTGCAGCTGGCTAGTGCAATTGGGGGGCAGAAATACAACTTTCACATTTCTCAAATGCGACATATCTGATGGATGGCATGGTGCATTGTCAAGCAGAAGAAGAATCTTTCTGTTCTTAGCCCCCATTTTGGAGTCCAGCTGCTGCAACTATGTAGAAAACGTAGCAGCCGTCATCAAGGCTTTCCGGTTGAACGTGTACTGGCACGGCAGCCTTTTCAAATTCTTGAAGCATCGCAGCTTCTCAAATTTGCCGATCACGAGGGCAGGAAGCTTTTCAGAGCCGTCTTCATTAGCGCAAAGCAATACGGTAAGACGCTCTTTGCTTCGTTTACCCCCGTGACAGCTCTCTCCTTTGAATGCCAATGTCTGTTCTGGCTGCATATTATAAAATAATCCAGTTTTGTCCGCGTTGAACACGTCGGACAGCTTGTATTCCCGTATCAATTCCGGCAGCAATGCAGTCCACTTTTCTACAGTGTCGGAGCTGACTGACGCGCTCTCTCCACAGCTGCGGCTGTACACAACTCCACTGCATTTTTTAAAGCGATCCAACCAGCCATTGGAGGCTTTAAAGTCGTCAATGCCGCAGCGCAATGCAACTGTCTCAGCCTTCTCCTTCAAAATTGCGCCATCCACGGCAATTCCTGAACTGCGGGCCTGACGCAACCACTCAACGAGGGCCTTCTCCATGGCAGCATATTTGCCATCTTTCACGGCCTTCCTGTTCAGGCCGAACTTTGCCGCATTTAGTAGGATGCTGTCCTTCTTCGCGAGGATCGTTTTCAGCGACGACTCGGGAATGTTCAGGTCGCGGCCAATGCTGGCCTTTGTTGCTCCGTTTCGCTTCTCCGCCTCCTCGATTATGCGAAGCTTTTCTACGAGCGTCAGCGGTTTTCGGTTCCGCGACATTGCGAGACACAGCACTCGCAACCAAGTATTCGAAAGCTTCCTCGCACACCAATGTCCGAACACAGAAAATTTTGCACGTGGACACAGCAGCTGCGGCACAGCACAACCAACCGATGAGGCAAACACGTGAAGGAATGGCTGAATGGCAGCACGGCAGTAGGCCTATTCGATTTGCAAGCTTCGACCAATCGCGAGCAGCTAAAACGCCCCAGCCCTCTGGTAGCTAGACAGCGGCGAGTTCCGGTTCCCGCGGCTGTCGCAAATGTTGGCTCAACAATCACCGTTCAACACGTCCGGTATAACGGCACGAAATCTAGTGAAAGTTATCGCATACTAGAAAGCGAGCTCAAAATTATCTGCCATGTTATCTGCTCACAACGGTCACTACAAAACGACCCAAAAGGAGAGAGAGAGAAAAAAAAAAAGGCGACAACGGAAGTGCGCAGTCCAATGCGACAAAACGAATGCGCTCCGGCTGGCTCCGGCCAATGTTAGCTGTGGCTAGCTATGGCCGACCGCGTATCGAAAAATTGAAGAGGCCCTGTGGTGGCAGCGCGGATACGAACTCGGTTCCTCGGTTTCCCGACTTTTTTCGCCCAGCCACAGTGTGTTTGCATGCCAGCACGCGTCATCGTAGGTCTTTTTTTTTTCTCGGACAGTCCAGCGAAGCGTCGTACGAGGCGGGGCCGGCGTAAAATTGCATCGTACAATTGAGGTTTTTAATACAATATTTCTATGGGGGTTTTGCCGGGACCAAGCCAATTCGTCGTAAAACGCGGGTCGTCGCAGGACCGGGGGACGTATAATCGAAGTTCCACTGTATTTCTATACACTGAGTGAGAACAAACAGGTCATCGTCTAACCGCCTGCAGATTCAAAATCCATTCTGAAGTTCTCCCAGAATACCATTGTTTCTATTTTTATTTTTACTGGCTGCATCACCAACCTGTATAATACCGATGTAATGGTTAGTGGTCTATACGAGCGAATGTTACCCTTTTATTCCTTGCCTTTATAGATTAAGTTCATTCTACTTTTTCGCCAACTGTCTGGCATTTGCCTGTCCTGTAAGCATTTTTCTACAGCTTTAAACTGTGCTTCTTTAGTGTTATGTCCTAGTTCGTTGAAGGGGCCCTGCAACGCTTTTGCGACTGTCTTGTTTAGCACTGGAATGCATGTAGTAATGAATGCTGAGACAAACACAAAAATAATTACGAAGATTAGTGCACGAAATCTGATGTTATTAGTCTTCAAAGTTTAAAACTCCAGCAGACGACAGCAACAAACGTTCCCTTTCGCATTTCACTCTCCCGCTTACATCAAGGGCCGTTTCCAATCACCGCGCGCCTCTTATAGAGACATACTGGAAGCCTTTCCGCATGGTGGCCTTCACACATTGCCTTGCCACCGCTCTTTCTGACGGCATTGCAACCATGGTTACGACAAACCACGTACGTCGCCTAGCAGACGGTCCCATGGTTTGTAATGTAGTGCACACAATGATCTAACAAATCTTGAGCACGAGCTCCTGCGATGCAGCAATGCCCTGCATGTAGTGCTGTATCCGGACTAGAGCACTGCATGAGCCGTGATTCTCGGCCCGTGCCCGACCCGGGCCCAGTACTCGTTGAAGTTTACCCGCCCGAGCCCGGTGACTCAAAGAGAGGCCTGGGCCCGGCCCGAACCCGAGGAAATATTTCGCTTACCCGGCCCGGCCCGGCCCTGCCCGACCGCAGATCGGGCCTGACAGGGGCCCGAGCCAATAATCTAGGCGGCGTTGCCCGTACATGCAATCGACAGCGAGTGTCTTTTTTGTGTACGTGTTCGTTGCCCTTTTGTGCGCTGCCTATTCGAAAGAGGTGTATTAAGTGGCAAATATCTACGCTTTGTTGGTGCATGTTTCGCTAACAATTATGCTTTAACCTACGGTAATTTCTTGTAAAAAGAGGCTCATGGTGGAAACATGTAGTTGAGCGAGGGTATTTTTTCTGCAAATACAATGGGGATCATCAAGGGCGCTTTGTAGCATATATTGGAGCAAGGAAAGTGATTTGCAGCATGGGTTCAGTTTTGATAGGGAGCGCAATAGAAACAGTGGAGACAGAGAACAGTACGCTCTCTTAACTTTGTTTTTATTTCACCCTGCCCTGAAATTTAATGTAGCTCTAACTACGAAGTGAATCGTGCACCCTTCTGGATAAGTATATAGCACCTGTCTTCAGCATAGTGGCGCCTTGCCAGAGCAAGAGAAATAGACAAAAAAAGCCATATTTATTACCCTCGTTGTAAATACGCTAACCTAAATAAAAAATTATAACGAACCGCATGCACCACGTGTACTGTAAAAAATACGTATATAAGCAGACCAAACGAAGAAAAAGCTATTTGTCAAAGCGTAATTTTCATATATCATACCACTGCTAGTACAGTTTCTTGTGGCGTAGTTTATAGTTTCTTTTTGAACATGTTATTGTCCCAAAAATCACATTATCAAGAGATTCCGGCTTGAAGCGCGCCATGCGCTGTTGCATCCCATATCCAGCCGCGCTAAAGTTTCTTGCACTGATTGCGCTAGCCGCAGGGGCGTACATCTGCCTCGCGGATTGTGAAGGAGTCAGCAGTCGTTGTTCTTAACTTCCACCACTAGAGCAAATTTAGGATTTATTTGTGGACCTCTGCAGAATGAACATAGCAGCTGTCCACTTCATCCTTTTATTTCTCTCGTTCCCAAACAGCGTGCCACTCTTCAACATCATCTGTAAAACTCCTCTTTGAGGGCTTCTTCTTGTAGTTTTCAGCAGTGTATGTTATGCCCGGTTTGTACCGTGCTCTTTTTTTCCATATTATAATGGTGTATGCCTTCCTAACGATGTTGTCCTGGTAGAAGGTGGCCATTGTGCTACACGGGTACAACAGGCAGGAGGTGGACGAAGCGATTTTGGTCTATTTTCGGGGTTTGTTCCAGTTTGGTAATGAAGGGGCGAATAAGCTTCTCGATGCTTACTCATTGGATGCATATGGTTCGACGTAAGGGGGACATCACCCGGTACGGTGGGCCTATGCTATTCCTGCACATTCCAACGCTCTTGCGGCAATATCATGTAGCTCTCGCACTATATAGCGCAGGGGTCTCAAACACGTGGCCCTCGGGCTGCATGCGGCCAGTGGATCTCTCGCTAGTGGCCCGAGGCCCGGACACTGACTGTCTTCATACATTTCTTTAATTTTCTTTATAAGTACGTTCCTGAGCTACACAGACTTGACAGATCTAAAGCATTATTTTTCGTGAGGCACTCCCTGCAGTTGCCATGTATTGATACATAACTATAAAACAATTTAGTCGTTTTGGGGATAGGTATCGATATGTTGATGGAATCCTGCCGCCAAATCCTCTTCAGAAATGACCCATATAAGAGATATGGCAAAGGTCTTCTTTCAAATGGCAACGTGAGCTGACATTTTGTACAATCTATCCCCCCCCCCACCTCCATGATCCCTGCTCCTACCTTCGTCACTATCGTGGTCCTGGAGGGAGTAAATTTTCGTGAATGCGGCCCGTTTGCTGAGATGGCTTCGAGAACCCTGATATAGCATAACAAGACGAAAGCTCAGATGTTAACAATGTGGGCCCACTGAGCAGGCTGTGCATGTCCATCACGTCACATGACCACAGGGAGCCTTCATGGAAAAAGAATGTCTTTATAGGGATTCTATGTAACGATACCCCGCGCAGTTCTTGCATGCGTTTTAGTGCAGGGCTGGAAATTTCAAGAACATTTCCCCGCTTTGGAGCTCTGTGATTGTTCTTGAGATTATAAGTTAGAGGTATAAACTTATTATATTACATTTATTACTGCGATAGCAAAATAACATTTGGGATATAAAATAATAGCGAATGCAGTTAATAAAGCACAGAATATTGACATGTTAACTACCTATATAAGAGTCTGGTCTATTTACTTTTAGCTCGCCCGTTTCAGATAAATCAGGTAGCCCCATATGCAAGAAGCAAAAGTAGTTCAGTATTTGACCCTCATAAAACTTCTCTAAATAGCCTGCCTCAGATAAAGAAAGTGTTGTTTTGTCGAGATAAAATGTGGAACATACATGTTTGCACAACGTATGCGTAACACACTTAAAGGGACACCAGGGGCTTAGGCAGACATTTTTTTCGGGTGGCAGCACCTCCTTGATCTGAAGTGGGGGCCGGGCAGACAGATGTGGTTGAATCTCATTTTGTGCTCTTGTGTGCCATGGCAAACAAGATTTTGGGGAGTGAGGAGGGGGGCACGGGCCCGGTGTGCCATCTCCTGCTACGCCACTGAGGGACACTAAAGAGAAAAAAGATTTTAGTATTATAAGAAAATTGCCCTTTTAAAATTCCAAAATGACGACACTCGCCGCGACAAGACTTGGTGATCGAGAAAACGTGCAAAAAGAAAATGCGGGTAGTGATGCCACCTTGAAATTCGCGCAGCAAGCGCCCTGACGTCATAGATTCCAACGGCGTCTACTGGGGCCTACGTAGTTCCTAATCAGTAAAAATGAAGTACATTGGCCTCATAGGGGGCCGTAGACTTAACATACCAAGATTCAGAAAAATTTGTTGAGTGAATGAAGCCAAAATACGACCAATACAGTTCGAAATTCGTGAAGGCCCGCGCATAGATTTCGGCGCGGAATTTAAAAATGGAACTTTGACCTAGATTTTCTCTGCTATAAATAAACTTATAATGATGAAATTAATGACATTCGAGTTCTCAGAGCACACTTTATCAGCCTAAACCGATTCAGTGCTTCACTTCAGTGCCCCCTTAAGATCTGAGTATAGTTCAAGCTCGGCCCGACCCGAGCCCGTCACCTCAAATCCGGGCCCGCCGTGAAAACTACTTTACCCGGCCCGGCCCGTGGGCCGGGCTCGGGTTTTCGGGTAGGCCCGGGCCTGTGCAGTGCTCTAATCCGGACACGCCATTGTAAATTGAAATTGCAGCGTTGAGGCCCGCGCAACGCAAGGATGGCTCTGAGGGCCCGGACGAAACGCTACCGCCCAATGACGCGGAGGCGTCGGTTGACAGCATTGTGCTGAACTGAGCGTTGCGTGTTTCGCAGCTGCCGGTGTGGCCGATGTTGCCCGATGCCGCAAAAAGCAAAACGCAGAAGAGTATCGTTGATTACCATTCCACCAGTTCCACAGTGCACCTAGCGTCGTGTCCGGTTGTTTTGAAAATACATCTATTAGAAACAGAAATGATTTGTTTCTGAGAAGCATCAAAAAGGGGTTTTTTTTTCTTTTTAGGGCTCAGTAATGTGGCCTGTCTACCACCATATGAATATGACATGGTACTTTTCGCGTCAAGCAAATCAAAACGCACGGCCCTTGTTGTCACTGCCACATGACGAAGTATCACTTGCCAGAACAAAAATAGCCGATGTATGTCGCTGTAGTCCGAAATCAAGCTAGTTTATGCGGTGAAATAAAAGTTTAACGGCTTCGTTTTCGGCAATGCCACTTGTGCAACAATGTTGGCGCATTCCACAGTACCAGAACAAGCGTTGAAAACGACATGGTTAATTTGGATCGCGAAACCTTCTAATGAGGCTGATGGGAACCTCATCTAAACCGAGGGCAGTGCACTTTGGAATTTTTCCTTCGACCTTTTTCCAGTTGAAGTTCTCAAGTGCTAGCTGTTCCTCGGTTGCGCTCTCCATCATACTTTTACTCACCGAGGAAATCCCCTGTATGACCTTTTAACGTGATAGCGTTACAGAGCTCGTTTCGCAGAAATTCCACCATCAGTGTCGGTGATGGCGTCGTTTGTGAGCGAAAAATTGTCCGTGACCGAAAAATTGAAAAGGGTACAAATTAAATAAATGTAGCAAAGCCTTGTAAATGTGCAGTGGGTCGTCCTCTCCAGCACCTTCTAGTGGGTCACTCTCTTCGGCTCCTTTCGGAGAGAACGCTGCTCGTGCAGAGAGTCGGTCCTTACTGTCACTGTCGTGCATCGTCACCGACTACCCGCCAGTAAATGTCTTCACAATTTGGTGGAGAGTGCTGTGCCCTTTAAACAATTACGGTCTGCATTCGATGCCCTTGGAGCTTCAGTCCCGTACCATGCCTTCTACCATGACTCAAGATGCCCAGCAAACGCCTCCTCTTGCACTGACGGCATGTCCAGGTGTCCCCCGCATCTGCGACCCTCCTGTCTTCACCGGCACGGATGGCACCGACGTCGAGGGTGTGGCAAGCTTATGGTACAACAACCACGCATTCGATTTTGCTACGTGGTCCGCTTTCAAGACCGCGATCATCGGCCTGTCTTCACCGGCACGGATGGCACCGACGTCGAGGGTGTGGCAAGCTTATGGTACAATAACCACGCATTCGATTTTGCTACGTGGTCCGCTTTCAAGACCGCGATCATCGACGTGTTTGGCCGCCCTGCCGTTCGTGAGCTGCAAGCCGAACAGCGTTTACATGAACGAGCCCAGCAGTCCGGCGAGTCTTTCACGAGTTACATTGAAGACGTCCTCACTTGTGCAAGAAAGCCAACGCGGCCATGTTCGTGTCCGACAAGATCCAGAACGTTATGAAAGGCATCGACGACGGTGCCTTTACCATGGTACTTGCCAAAAACCCTCGCACTGTGGCAGAGGTCATCACACTGTGCCAAAGCTACGAGGAGCTGCGCTGGCAGCGGCTGATGACTCGTTGACCTCCATCACACGACGCCGATCTCGCTGGCTTGTCAGCCACTCCATCTTACTCACCGAAATCAATATTAATGAGAACTAACAGACAGCAATGCCAAGGAAAGTATGGGGGTGTTATTTGTAGTAATTAGAATATAAATGTGAAGAAAGTAAAGTGGACGAAAAGATAACTTGCCGCCGGCAGGGACCGAACCTGCGACCTTCGAATAACGCGTCCGATGCTCTACCACTGAGCTACGGCGGCGGTCATCTCCCCGTCCACTTTACAGGGTATATATGTGGATTGAAACTTAGGAGTGTCAGTCAGCGCCAGTCGCAGCCATGGCGGCGAGTGTGGAACACTCTTTTTTTCTGCCTTTTTGGCGTCACGTAGCACGTGATCTATTTACGAGCAGGCAGCTGACCCAATAATCCCTCGTATACTACCTGAAGGCATCATGTCTGCCAGAACGAGACCCTCGCTATGAATTAAGGAAAGGATATTACTTTTAAGGGCTCGTTTTTCTTTGTTAGACACAATATTAATAGAACTAACAGACAGCAATGCCAAGGAAGTATAGGGTGTGTTATTTGTAGTAATTAGAATATAAATGTGAAGAAAGTAAAGTGGACGAAAAGATAACTTGCCGCCGGCAGGGACCGAACCTGCGACCCTTCGACTAACGCTTGCTGAAGTGTGTCGCGAACTTGCCAGAGGAGCATTCGCGGTGACACAACCACTTCTGAGCCCCTGTTCCTCCCTGAACCGCTCGTGTGGCTTTCGATCCCTACCCACTGTAACTGGCCTCTCTTCAAAACGTACTGCCCAAATACGAAGGCCCCTACTGTTGTCGTCGAACACACATCCCCTGTAAACTACCTGATCGAACCCATCGAGCCATCTTCGGACATACACCGTTGAGGGCGCGACATTGTCAACGTGGAGCGCCTCAAGGCCTACCAGACCCGCTCATTGTGACAAGTTGTTAGGTCGCCAGGCGTCTCCTTTTCGTACCCGGAATAATTGTAGCGAAGCCTTGGAAATGTACAGTGGTTTGTCCTCCGATCCAGCACCTTCTAGTGGTTGCTCTCTTCGCTCCTTTCGGAGAGAACGCAGCTCGTGCAGAGAGTCAGTCCCCATCTTGGCTGTCGCTGTCGTGCATCGTCACCGAGTGCCCGCCAATAAACGTCTTTCCGTAACAATAAAAATCTTCGGTCCCATTGACGATTGAACCTGGGCCGTTTGCCTGGCAAGCAGGTGTCCTACCACAAAGCCACGAGGTTACTTGCAACTTCTTCGGCAAAAAAACACTACATAAATGCCATGTAGTGGAAGGAGTCTCCTTAACACATTTTGTTCGGCAGGTGTCACGACGAAAATGAGCCCATTAGGCGATTTGTAGGCGCATTGGCGAGGCCATCAAACTACGTTTTTTGCGCGACGCCATGCTTCGAAAAGGGCCGGGATAGTGCACTCATCGCCGCTAAAAACAAACACACGCAAACTTGCAAACAACTCTAAAAATGGACAACTATGTCCGTTTAGCGGAAAACATATCATGCAAACAGCAAACACTAGATAATGTGCTGCGATCTGTGAGGCATTGTGAGAAACATGTCTTGACTACAGCCGTTCTAGCACAGGGAAGTGCTTTATATCGAAAACCCGTAACATTACTATAGATACATCGCGCATGCGTGTGTGTCGGTGTCTGTGTGCGTGTGTGTGTGTAACAACACACATTAATAATTATGCACTTAGTGGTTTTCGCGCTATCGCGTTCAACTCTTAAAGGCGAAGCTTAAGGGTCCCCCATTTTTTTTAAAGAATTGGCTGTTACCTTTCGGATATAACCTAGTGCTTCGTACCTTTCCAATTGATTTCCTCCTTCATCTACAATATGTTGTTGCATTGTGACAGACTTCCTATCTAGCCCTTTTATGTGGCTCCAAAATAACCTAGGCACGGCCTTCTTTTTTTTCGTGAATCTGTGTCACCGATTGTTCACTGCAACCTTTAATTTTGCCTCGACCAATATCTGTACAATGGATTTTTTCTAAATATATTTCCCATATTTTGTTGACTTCGTCCTGCGGCCGCTTCTCCTTTTTTGCCCTTCTATGCTCCCGTGATGCTTCACGTCTCTGCTCGGGTCCGGCTTCCCCGGATTTCCCCATTCCACCAACATTTTGGCTTCCTCTTTCCTTTCCAGCGAATAGTATTTCTTCTCTTTTCTCTTTCCTTATTTCTTTCGTCCTTTACATGTGACAGCCATTCCGTATAACCCACAGTCCTTGCCTGGTGTTTGCCTACTTGTTGCTCGACTTTTGCAGGTATTTATTTGCTTTTCATTTAAAGGGGTACTGACACTAAATTTCGCGGCCAAGATAGCCTGCTGGATCGATTCCCGTGTATGTGCGTGTACCATCTGCAAAATATCGACAGTGAATAAAGCTCGGAAGGTATTTTATATGAATTTGAAGTTCGCGAGCGCGATCCAGCATTATAGGCCGCACCCTGTGCATTGACACCCTCGGAGGTGACCGAGGTGACCCCCCTACTTCCCTACGTAACCGTTGCAGCCGGTACAAGTTATGATGACGTCATAGCCGCCATTTCTGTTTTGACCCGCTTCCCGACGAATCGCTCCTCGCCAGCGGGTCAAACCCAAGGAGGTTAAAATAAAATTGGCTGGAGTGGAGGAGGCGCCCCTCAGCTGAAGCCGCGTGCCGCCATCTTGCCATAGGCAGAAAGCGCGCCTACTGCAACGCATGCTGCAGCGGCCGCATAGATGTTCTAGCTGTTCTCTGGCGTGGTGGCGTCCGGACGTTGTTGGATACATTGTGCGTTGCGTACGGCTATATAAATAGAGCGAAAAGGTACTCTGGGGTGAAGTTTCAGTTGTAAGCAGAACATTTCGAGCTCGATGAAAACTTCTCTATATGCCGGAACACATGCTGACAGCCCGCAATCTGTCTCTAATTTCACATCTGACGGTAATTCTTTTTTTCCTAACCGGTTTCGTAAGGACTCAAATGTTCGAAGCACATCGGTATGGTGACGTCGGGGCAGGCTGTTTGACGGAAAGTCTGGAAGCCAGAAGACGGCGATCGCATATGTTAGAGACACTTCTTGCCAAATTGTTTCAACCGGACTAGGCTGCGACCTTGGAGTTCTTCGACTAGCTGTGCTTGACGCATTTGTAAAACACATGCAAAACCCAGTGATACACATTCTTGTGCTTGTTGATACCACTGGTACGGAGTGCGAATAGGAAAATAACGCACCGCTTGCTATTTATTGAAATTATATAAATAGGCGAGATTTCGTTATCGGTTGCCCTGTTCGTGCTATAAAATGGTAGCTCGCAACTACGAGGTTATGTATCGTCACAAGAAAATTCGACGACGCACACCACCGAGGAAAGTAGGCGAAAGGAAAGAGCGTCACCTGTGCGACGGGAGTGGTCTACGAAATTCCGCTCACCTGTGGAAGGGTTTACATCGGCCAGACCGGCCGATGCGTAAACGATCGAGCGAGGGAGCATGTTCTTTCGATAAAGAATAATCTTTTGGCACATTTGCCTATGCACTGCAGCGCGTGTGGATGTGAGGCAAGATTTGCCAATATCACTATTTTAGGTAGAAGCAAGGAGGTGATTGAGCGAGAGATGCTAGAAGCATACCTCATCCGAAAGAAAAAAGATATATGTATTAGCGATACGTCGGTGGTACTGGTGTTCAGCTGATTTGATTTTTTTGACAGGTTTCTAAACTAGCACGTGCATTGAAGAGTGGGCGATTGTTGGATGGGACGCATGGTGTGTTATTGCGCATGTGTGCATGGTGTATATTGCGGTGGATTTGCAAGAATAAAATTAGTTGCGAGTTGACGCTCTTTCCTTTCGCCTACTTTCCTCGGTAGTGTGCGTCGTCGAATTTTCTTGTAACATGCACCAACTAGCCCAACAACAAATTTTACTTATGTAACGTCATTTGGGCAATATACTAGGACCTGTTTTTTCTTACATTCGTGCATTTTTTCGTTATATTTGTATTTGTTTTATGCAGTGCAGCGAGTAAAACCATCTGCAGTGCTCTTTCCAGCTGCAAATAAAGCGACCTAACCGATCGCCCAGGGGTACTCCGGCCGTTCGTTGCGTTCAAATTGAAAAAAGTTGTTGAAGATGTGACAGTTGCATCACTTATACGGCAGCATTACGAAGAAATGCTTCATCTTTTCCAAGAAGAGATAAAACAGCTCAAGATGAAAATTCTACAGCAGAAAAATTGCACACTAACCAAAAAGAACGAGGCTCGATCCTCAAGCGATAATAAAGGAGATCAAGGATCAAAAGCTCATGTCTGAGTAGGGCAGGACGATGTTCACTGCAGCCTTCCCCCATACATACAGCAACCCCTAGGGCACGAAAAGACCAGAAAGGCACGTATTCCATCCGAGCTGCGGGCGTTTGCGTTAACGCTGTGCTTCTATTCTCCATCAACTTACGAGTATGTACGCACAAAGTTTAATCGTGCACTGTCGATCAGCAGAGCGCTCTATGCGAGAACGGCGTACAGAATTCCATCAAAGGAAATGCTGGCTTCACAGATGAGTCACTGTCTCGAAAAAGCTAGCCCAATGCCGCATAAAAACTCTACTGTACTTTGATTGTTGATGACAAATGAGAAGACATGTTGAGATTGTGGGCAACTAAACGGTTAGGTATGCGGACTTTTGGACTGGAATACATGATGACAGACTATGCTCGTTGGCTTAAACTTATGACTTATGCCACTTCGGCGTTTTTGATTGATTCGTTGACAGGGTAAGAGAGAGCGGCCAAGCCTACGTATCGAAAAAGCTGTGTCTATTGAAATAGTGTCGACTGCAAGCTGAATGCCCGTGAAGCACGTCCATGCAAAGCCAGAACTATTCGTTTTGGAGATTTTGAGCTTGTCGCCTTCTCGATGAGCATATCGAGTGTGGTGCTTTGGACCCACACTTATATTCCACTCAAAGAAAGTGGCCAAACTCCATATATGCATAAGACTCCGTCACATGACGAACGAAATAAACAGGAAAATGAATGCCGAGAAGTGAGGTCTGCTCTTACAAGGATAATTATTTAAAAAAGAAAACAGCGATACAGGCCCTTCGGTGTGCATGCTTGCAAGGAAAACGCCAAAAGAAGCAAAATAAAACTGACCGCATTCTTATCTGCGATTTCGCTTCTTATTCTTGACAACTTCTCCCTTAATGTTCGCCATTATAACCATTAAAAACCACGGCGGAAAGACACGGTCAGCGCGGCGGGCGCGCTTTGGCTCCCGTTTCTTGCCTATGGCAAGATGGCCGCTGCGCGCGCGGCGCGGCTTCACTGCGGCCCATAGGTAAGTACAGGCAGCCTCCACTCCAGCAAGTTTTATTTAAACCTCCTTGGTCAAACCTGAAGTGATTCGCCACGTCGAAAATTCCTTCCATCCCCGCTGCAAGAAAATCGTCGCCATCAGACGACGATGAGCCCGACGACGACAGACTGCACGGAAATGTGTCACTGTTCTCTGTGCTCACGTGACCGAGCGTTTCACTCGCTAGGTGGTGATAGTTGCACCCGGCGGCTTGTCGTTTTTGGAGCTCTGTCAAACCGAAACTGGGGCTGTGTCGGTAATGAGGAGCTTGTAATTAATTATCTGTCACGCGCTGCAGCAAACGATGTGCCGTGTTATAACAGGCCCCCCAGCAACACATTGCAGCAAAAAGACGCGGGGTGAAAATTTTTGTGTCAGGATTCCTTTAAATACGAGTTGCCAAACTTTGATTCTATGCTCTTATTCCCAGTTTTATATCCCATTTGTAATGTTATGCGTTTATGATCGCTACCCAAGCTGTTAATCCCTCCCTTGTCTATTCTCAATTCTCTCAAATAATTTCCTTCACTCATGAGACATTAATGCAATTCCTTGTCATGGCGCCACCTAGCGGTTTTTTAAGAAACGATCAGAAGCGCCGAACACAATTTGGTCGTGCTGTGGGGCGGAGTGCCAACACAGTATTTTTCTTGCACTGTGGCACACCTTATTGAGTACGATGGAACACCAGCCACAGTAAGTTGGGGCAGTGACAGAATGTACTGTGCACACAACCAATCGCAAACAGAAGGCTCTCTGTTGATTTTTTGGTTAGGCTGATTTTTCTGTTTGGAATTATGTTTTGGCACCTGTCACTTGCAGAAAGTGTATGTGCTATGCTCGCCTTTTCATTAATGCTTCATCGCAATACACATCTGGCATACTGCGGTGAAACCGGCATATGACATTCTTTTTTGTGAGGATGATTGATAGCTGCTCTCTGATTGGTGCTCTTAAGCTTAGACATTCGTAATTGAAAAATTGCACCTTAAATGAAACACGTGCTTGTGTACATGCATCTTTGTGCATTCCAGCATTATCGCTTGTGCTCCTGCAAGTTCCGAAATGTACTCGACTATTCACATCATGCACGTAGAATGGGTGGAACATTCGAAAACATTCGAAAAGGTTTGAGCACATTCAGGAGCGACCTGTGCCAAGCAATAAGACTTGTTTTAACGGTTGAAACCCGGTCACATGGAAAAAGAAAGCAAGTCAGTATATTGTGGACCTTGTTTAGAGTGGCTGCTATATCGTATGCATGTGTTGAGTCTGTGTTCAAGAGTTCTTAGGTAGGCTAGTTGGTGGATGATCATTGCGGCAAAACAGCGCAAAAAACGGGGCATTGAGCACACAGTGCAGTTTTTTTCGCTGTTCCACAATGGTTCACAGCACTGTGTTCCCATTTTTTACACTGTTTTGCCACAAAAAGTCTGTGTTCTTCTTTCCAGGGCAACTGTGGCATCCCTTGAGGAGTTTGAGTCCAAGCTCAATCAGGTGAGGCCCCTTATTGGTGATCATAGCTAGTGCACCTCACCAAGTTCTTCATTCCAGCATTATCGCTGTTGGTTTCTTCTATACACTTCAGATAATTTCTGAAATCGATTTTTTTTTCTCTAATGCAACTCTGGCAGATTCATTTGGAGAACATTAGTTTCACTCTAATCCTCACTCTATCTTTCACAGCAAAATTACAATTGCTAATCATATTTTAAGATGAAAACTTCAGTGAAAACCAGGGCGGACCACCAAGAATAGATGAGACAAGCACTGGCACTGACTAAGTCAGCGCCAGTGCTTGTCTCATCTATTCTTGGTGGTCCGTCCTGGTTTGCGCTCAAGTTTTCACTATAAAGCTATGTACCAACTGGGCACAACACAAAAGTTCCTGACTTCTTTTGCGCAACACGTACACACGGACACAAGGAAAAAAAGAGGCAGACAACACGGGCGCAAACCTCTCAACTGATTTATTTTGAACAACGAACTGTACTTTTATCTTCACATATAACAAATGCCCCCCACCGGTGGACCCAGGAACACACGAGATAAACTAAGGAAAAAACTTGTTCAACGCTACGTCATGATAAGAAGCAAAGAAGAACAAGTTTTAGGAGGAGTTCACTCATCTGTAGACGGATTGTTACACGTGCCTTTCAAGAAGTCGAATTCTTTATCAGACATTGTGACGGAAGCTTGGCTAACACACTTTTCTCCCATGTTTCTAATATGGAATGCTTCAGTCAACTCCCTGTTAATTTTTTGCCTGTGAGTTGACAGAATCTTTGTGTCTGTAAAAACTGGTGCGCACCCACAAGACCTGCAATGATCCACCAGATGGTAAAGACGGGGTTCTGGCACAACACTGTACGTCTTGTAAATGTTCACCCCTTTTGAGCGCACAGTCACTGTGTATAAACACAGGAATGATCGCACCCGAATGATAGTTGAGGCTGCGCAGATGGCAAGCGAGCATGACATGTGTGTTAGTAAGCCATCCGTAGCCCTCTCTGACAAGGAATTAAGTTTCCTAGGAAGCACTGGTGCACGCACGCACTGACCGGTTTCTTTTTTCATGTTGTTTTGTTTGGTTTTTATTGCGCAGCGTCTGCCTTAACGTTTTCACTTAGCGCATCCTCTGTCATATGTTCTTCTTTTGCATTTTGTGCCATATATAAATGTTCGATTCTGCTTAATAAAATCAGTTGAAAGTTAGCACCCGTCCTCGTTTTTTCTGTCTGTCCCCCGTTCGCGCTATACAATACGATACGACATCAGCAATGCGTTGTTAAGGGGAGAGCGGTCGAAAAAACGCGAGTTTTTTAAAAAATTATCGATTTTTTGTTTTCACCTGTATTGTTAAGACTAGTATCTCTACTGTTCCGAAAATAAAAATCAAAGTGTAGACTCAACTGGAAATGTGTTTAAAATTGCATCTAAAGAGCACAAGGTGGCTGTTAATCTTGACCGAAAGTGTGACGTCTTCTAGCACCTCGCGGTCGATAATGCGCGGCCGCTCGCCATTGGGGATCGCGCGGAAAACCGTGGCATAACCACGGTTTTCCGCGCTGCAGAAGCACAAGATATAATAAAGAAAGCATGCTTTTGCCGCGCTTTTCGAGGCTTTTAAATCACGTGGTACGGATCAGGGACCGCCATTAGCCGCTAAGCGCCTTGCGTGTTGCGAAGCCTGCTTGCAGGGTCGGTGTTTCATCGAGCTACGCAGCTGAACAACGTTTCTCTCACGTATTTATTTTCATCAAGGACAAAGAGAACCATAGCAAGCGCAGTCACAGGCCAGTGAAGTATCGCTCGGCGAACAAATTTCGAGGACGCTGGTGCAAATCGAAGCCAAACGCTCGCTGAACAGCAAGGGCGGCTGCTGCTGCGAGGCCTAGTGATGGCGATGGCAATGCTTTCGATGAGTTTGCCGCGGCGTTCGAGTATGTCAGTGCCTCTCAAAGAGAAGATTGGACTCTTTGACGACGAAGAAAGATCACGGTAGAAAGAGTCTTCCTTGATCACTGACATAACAGCATTGAACATCCTCGTAATCGGTGCAGTGTGTCCAACGTGTCACCGTTCGGGAATACGTGTCCGGGAACCAGCTTACAAACGCAAAGGCGTTGTTTCTGGAACTAAATGTGAGAACAGCGAGCACCTCGAAAATATTCTTTCCATGATGTATACGTTGCGGCGAGTTGCTTCGAGCGAAGAGGCCAGCGTAGGGGCAGCGAGTGACGGACAGATCGCAAGCAGAACTTACGGCAGCGGGAGCTCGCGCAATAGTTACTCTGCTCAAAAGAGCTGGGAAGGATAAAGTTATGACGCTCGCTCATTTTAGTGACAGTGGCTACTAGAAGAACAATTTACCTCTTATGTGTGCAATTTTGATCGGATTTCGTTACCTCTTTCATAAGTAAACATCCAATTTTAACTTTAAACTTCGTTTTTCTCACTTCTCGGCAACTTTTTCAGCGTGCCCCTCTTGTTTTTGGTACTTCTCCGATCTGCATGAAATTTTGCCCAAATTTTCTCTAAGGTGTGAGGAGTGCAGTTGTCTCCTTAAAATCTCAATATTATTTATGCATATTAGAAAATTTGCAATTAAACATTTACTGGAGTCTGGGTAATAATGGATTTCCCATGTTTGAATTTTTCACGTCTAGTAAATATTTTCTATGCACTTTCTGGGTAGTTTTCGGCACTCTACAGTTCAAATGTAACACTATGAGCCATTAATTGTCAAAATGTATAGAAGTTTAAGGATCGAAAAAAGGGGGGCTACAGGGCCTATGTTTCACACTTTTGTCATGATGCAGAACAAAAAGTGCGCAGCTTGCAAGAAAACTAATTATATATTTGAAATCAGCATAAAACTCTCTACAAATAGCCCAAGTTTCGTTGCTCTAGGATGAATATTAAAGAAAGTGTCTTCGAGTAGTATCTCCCCTTAAAAGCACTCAAAGTGGTGAATTCTGACTGGTGATCTTGAAACCAGAGGCTTGGGACCCTCTTTCAGGTAGAAGGACATATTGAAGTTTCGACAGATCATCCCACTGTGTTGCGCGCGCCCACCTTTTCAAATGTCGACAGCCAATCTTCGACGTCTTGTTCATCAGTGCTGTCAAAGAAAGGTGGCACAGGCAGTGGGCGTGATGACTAGAGGCAGGATTTTTAGGCACTAAAAAGCTCATTTTAGGCGCCAAAAATAGGCAGGCAAAACAGTGTTCTAGGCTTCCAATATCGTTAATATAGGGGTAATAAATTTCACATAAATGCAAATAATTTAAATGAAGACATGCGTGACCTCTATCTATGTCAGCAAAACAAAATGTTATTGCTTAAGATGGCACAAAGGCGCCAACCAGTTTGAACATAGCCATACAATTGTGCTTTCGCCCGCATGGTGTCGCCCGTGTTCTGCACAACGAGTTGTGTCCACAGTTGAGTCAACACACTCCTGAGTGTCTTTCCAGCATTATTGGGAAGTGCAGGAGCAGGAGCCGACAGCCATATTGCTAAAAGACCAGAAGTCGAATTGCGGTAGAGCCAATTTTGCCCCTGGCAGTGAACCACATGGCGTAGCCACTAGCTAGGCGGGGGGTCCCCCCTCCCCCGAAACTTTTCAGGTTTGCGTGTGTGTATATACGCGCATACATACAAAGCAATACAAGACATATATAAAGTAGATGTGTCGTCGTCCCCCCTCCCCTCCCCGAAAAAGATTCTGGCTACGCTACTGGAGTGAAACATCTTAAAAAGTAAATTCGCAACAAAAGAAAAGCTTCTGCACATCACATTTTTCTTTCTTTTTTTTCTTTCTTTTTTTTTTGCTCTTCACTCTTCGCTGACGGCTCTTCACATTCGCCAACCGCTCGGGCCATGTCAGCGCGGCGGTGAATGCTCGCCGGCATGTCCTGCTTCACTGCTGCTAGCAGTTGTTGGTTGGTTGAACTAGAGGACTAGAGTTCATTGAACAAAGGACGAGGTTGAACCCCATAGTTCCCAACAGTCAATCTTACGCGGTAACATGAATAACGGTCTCAAACAGCACCCGGGAGCGAAACTTGAGGCTAATAGCGTTCATATAAGCTCCAATATTGAAAATAAACATTTATAGGCATTTGTAAGCATTTAGGCATGAACGCCAGAAATAGGCATTTATAGGCACTCTAAAAACACTATAAAAGCCCTTCTTACCTCTAATTCATGCTCGTATATCGAAATGGCACGATAAGAACGCCAGGAACAATATAGGCATTTGTCTAAAATCCGGTCTCTAGTGATGACCATCGAAGGTTGGGCCGTGCTGTTGCTAGATGGTTTCGTCAGCCATTTCTGGGGGAGTGGGCAGTCTCCTGTTTTGGAGTTCCAGGTTGAGTGCCCCACACCTCACCACTCTGAAATGGGGTTTATTGTCGACAAGTAGCACTTGAGAAGGAGGTTTACGGACACTGAAGGCTGGCGGCAAAAACAGACAACAGAATCACAGTCCAAGCGCCAACAGCTCACGCTCGGCCTCTTCCAGCTAAAGTAGTGGCCCGCTGTGGCATGCGATCTTCTTCCCTACAGTTGGAGCATGTCGTTACATTGATTTTTACAGCAAAGCTGGATACCCTCGGTCGGAAAATTTCATGGCGTAAACACAAAAGGCCAGGTTAAAAGGCCCCTAAACCACCAACAGACGCTCACGTACTCCTCTGCTAGCAGATGGGCCTACTCCTTGTGTTTTCACCTCGGATGTGAGGAAGGGCATTCGAAGAGGTGGAAAGACGAGCCGACATGCAGTGTAGTGAAGGAAAGAGTTGAAAACGAGCATACGCGGGTAACTTCACTGGGGTTCACTGTAGACTGCGTGCACAACTGCGACACCACAACTTAATTTCAACCTCTGGGTGATTTAGGGACATGTTTCTTTGCTACCAGGCATACAGCATAGAGCTCATATCCGTTTAAAGGGGTACTGACACCTTTTTTGAAGATGAGTTTACTCTGCCATACAAACCTCCTGTATGCAGAGAGGCTATGAGCAAGTGTGAAGCTCAGCAAATGCTGATAGCGTATTTATTTGATATTAATGTCAATTTTTTCATGGTGCACCTACCAACAAGGACACTAGCTTGGCGTCAGGCTACAGTACTAATTCGGGTGACTTCACACAGCAGTCTGGCTAGTTGTGATGATTTCAGATGCCAAAACTTCAAGATGGCTGCTTGTGCACCACCAAAACTTTCAAAATGGCAGCTTGTGTATCACCAGCGGAGCCATGGTGCGGACCGTCTGGAAGCATCACTATATATTGTGCGAGCACGTGATGAGAACCTCATACCGTATTGTGACGTCAGAGTACAGTATGAACTGAAACTAGCTTTTAAAAACGTACTTAATTTACTTTTTCAAGGTGCACTCGCGCTTAGCACTACCTTTTCTAGGCTCTTGAGGGCTTGGCCTTCATTTGATGCAAAAAAACAACGAAGTTTCGTGTCAGTACACCTTAACTCTTTCGTTACCCACGTCTGTTCAAATCTATCACCAGTGATCGATGCTTTGAATCGTCGAGTTTGGCATATTGAATTCGTTTCTCTTGCACCTAGCACCTCCTCCTCCAGCCACTGAACTTTCAGAATCAGTTTGAATTGTCCTGTTTTGGCAACGTAGTGATTTTTGACAGAACTTTGTGTGAACCAGTGTGATTGTGTTGTTGGGAAAATACGCTTGGCTGACGAACTTGAGAGAAATGCATGCCACTTGGGATTAGCTTCAGTAACATCAAAGTTCTGTAATCAAAAGAACTTTTGCAAGTCAAATATCAAAATAATGGTGTCAGGTTTGCAATCTGACAGTGTTGAGCGGTAATAATGGCCTGAAATTTGTCAGCTATTCACTAGAGAGCTGTTGTTGGAATCGAAGATTTATTCTACCAAAAATTATTTCCTGATGTCCCCGCGCATGCATGACGTGTGGACGTGTCCTTTTCAGCCTGTTCCAGCAGCTTCGGCTTCAGTCCTATTGTTATATCAGACACACAGGGATTGCAACAGCTGCGCCAATTGCACCAATTTGATACAATTCCTTTATTTTTGCGCCAAGCTGAGCCAAAACCGTGAAATTTGTTAAAATTGCGCCACGCTGCGCCAAATACCCGACCAGCTTATAATTTTCTCATTTGTGCAAATTTGAGCGAGAAATGGAGGCCGCGTTGTCATCTGCAGTGTGGGCATCGTCATCTAATACAGACGCGCAGACCCTACCCTAACCCCCCGCGAATGAAAGAAAAAAGTCAGTTTCACCAAAAGGACGAAACAATGAATGCGATAGCAACAAATTGTAGTGCTGTATGAAGTGAGGCTGGTCGCAAACTCTTTTCTATCCGATCTCACATAACTCTACAAAACGTTGGTGTAAGAGAATACGGCGTTTCCAGGGAAAGATGCTCTTTGTGCACAGTGTCTTCGCATTGAGAGCACAGCACGTAGCAAGATATATGAGCCGCCCGCTGATGGCTGCCGAGATAGCGCACGCGCCAGCAATCCCGACTGCGCCCTTAGAATCAAAGTTCAAAAGTTGCTGCTTGAGCGACAGCCCGCCCCCCTCTCGCGTCTTTTCATGGTCGTCAAGATGGGCAGGGCGTTTCGTCTATGCTTTGATGACAGGCTTCCCGAGCGGAGTGGTGTTATAGCATGTGCCCTCCAAGCGACGGAGATGGGCTGGCTCGTTTTATATCTGCTTCAGCCGCGTTCGTCGCCACTTGCGCACTTTTACCCACGGCAGAACATACTATGCACAGGGATATGTCATCAGTTTGGACTTTATACGGGAGATGATGGCAAAAAACTCGTCGAGAGTGTCCATATAGTTGCTATCGCAATAGAAAGGGACAGTAGTTCTCAAATTCCTGATGCTTGTTTTATTGCATGCAGAACGCTTTTTAAGCCTTCTTTAGCCGCAGTACACTGGTGTAGGCCATAGAAAAAGAACTTCAAAACGGTGACTGTCCAATGTGAATAAGGTTAAAAGCCAAGGCCACGTTGCTTTGTAAAGAGCTGAGCTTACAAGACTTTCTAAATCTGTTAATGCTGCCAAGCTAGGTGTGTTGTCAATTTTGTTTCAGCGGTGAAGACACATAAGCCTGAGAAGCCTTTCCGCTGTATTGTAAGCGAAAGAGATTCGTGGCAGAATCTAGTGAGCAGATACCTGTTAAAGCAACTTAATATGCTCCCCGTGGAAGATCCCTTTGTAATAAGGAACTCTGCTGACGGTTCCCAGTTTTTGCGTGATGTTCAAGTGGGCGGGTATGCGTTCTCGGTAGATGTCGTAGATCTATTTTATTCAGTGCCGCATGTTGAATTGTTCAAAGTAGTGAAAGCTAGCATTGAAGTCAATGGCGTTTTGGCATTTGAGAGGAGTGCGGGTATCTCTGGTTGATAATTTCATGGACCCTTTTAGAATTTTATTTGTGTTCGACTTTTTGTGACGCCACGAAGGGCAGGTTTAATCTTCAACGTAACGGGATATGTATCGGCTCGTGTGTAGCGCCCGTACTGTGCAGTTTGTTTTTAGCATCTTTTTGACAGAGTTTGGCTCGGGCTCTTGACAATGCAATGTGCGCAGGGTGTACAGGTATGTGGACGACTTCTTGGTAGTTTTAATAATAAACCAGGTTTAACACCCACCAAATTGGTGGACGAAATCTTAAAGAAATTTCGACAACATGCGAGGGGCTGTCCTTCACGCATGAGCTACCTACTAACGAGAAATTCAGTTTTTAGATTTAAGCCTCACTCTGACGGAAGAGCACATCTGTTGGGGCCTACTGGCCTCGTTCGTGCAAAGAGCTGATGCCCTATGATGCTGCCCAATCTAAAGTGGTTAAGAGAGGAATTGCTTTTATGTGCTTGGAAGGTGCGTTGGCTAAGTCTTGCCCTCACAGAATGCAAGAGAGCTTTGACAACCAGGTCAGCCGGCTATATTCAGCTGGGTATCCTCGCTCGGTCCGTTGCAGCAGCGGCTGAATCCCTGCTTCAAAAGATTAAAGGGAAGAAAAAGAAGGAAGCTCAGCGGTTCGAAAAAAGACCAGTAGTTGTCCCGTACGCCCATAAGGTTGCACACAACCTTAAAAAGGTGGCCAATAGGTACAAAGTACCTGTTGTGTTGTGCGCCAAGGAAACTGTCGGGCCTGTGCCCACAGATTTCAAGAGGAACCGTGCCTGCCCCCTGCGGTAGAGGCATGCGAGGTCCCACGTCACCTGTGCGACGGGAGTGGTCTACGAAATTCCGCTCACCTGTGGAAGGGTTTACATCGGCCAGACCGGCCGATGCGTAACGATCGAGCGAGGGAGCATGTTCTTTCGATAAGAATAATCTTTTGGCAAATTTGCCTATGCATTGCAGCGCGTGTGGATGTGAGGCAGATTTGCCAATATCACTATTTTAGGTAGAAGCAAGGAGGTGATTGAGCGAGAGATGCTAGAAGCATACCTCATCCGAAAGAAAAAGATATATGTATTAGCGATACGTCGGTGGTACTGCGTTCAGCTGAATTTGATTTTTTTGACAGGTTTCTAAACTAGCACGTGCATTGAGAAGTGGGCGATTGTTGGATGGGACGCATGGTGTGTTATTGCGCATGTGTGGCATGGTGTATATATTGCGGTGGATTTGCAAGAATAACATTAGTTGCGAGTTGACGCTCTTCCTTTCGCCTACTTTCCTCGGTGGTGTGCGTTCGTCGAATTTTCTTGTACACTGGTGTCCTGCAGAAAAGCATACTATTAGTACCAGCTGTCGGGACACAGCACATTTTGTTCCTTAATTACTCATTCGTGGCACGCGCCGTGTAATTACGAGTACTAGTATGATCGCTGATGTCTAAAAAATTATTGGCAATCATTTAGAGCTGCTGTGTATGGCGTTTCTGAGGCCTTGAGAAACAGTAGACAAAAGCGCATGGCAGTTTTCTTTTTTCGCTACCCCCACTTGCTCCTGCTTTACGAATCTCCCAAATTTCCAGGCTGCCAGGTTTCGCAGGTCCACATTAGCATTTCCAGTGCCTGTCGAATTATTTGACAGGTCCTGCAAATGCTAATGTGGACTTAGTCATTGTTCGCACTGTGGGGTGGCTCAATACACTGCTTTTATTGAAATAGCAGTGTTCACGTGCACCTTGAACGAATTAGCTGATGTTGAATGGTTTTTTACTTTTTTTTTCTTTTTCTTTTCTAAAAGTAAGCCTTCTTTGTTATACTGCTCCAAATTTGGGATTTCGGGCTAAAAAATTCAGGTTTTTTTTTTTGCAACCTGCTCCAAATTTGGATTTTTGTGCTCCAAAAGCAACATTTGCTACTCCAAAATTGCTCCAAATCTATTTCTGCTGTTGCACCCCTGGACACAGGGCCGCATCCCGTGATGCTAGTCGCTAGTCACGCGTGCATGGGTGTGCACCTGCGCTGCAATAAACGCGAACCGCTCGAAACTATCTTGCAACCACACCTGAATTTAGTGATGACGAGCTTTGAGTCCGAAGATGACAGCACCTCAGCTTCAAGCTCTGATGGCGACGATATTTGCGTCATGCTGGGACATCCACAGCCGTTCAGGGGTGGTTTCGTTTACAGCCTCAAGTTATCTTTTCTGCCACGCCTGCGTAGCTGCTGACCTTTCTGCACAATCTTAGAGCTGCTCTGGTTACGTGCGAAGTCCACACGTCGCAGGAGCACGATGTGCTGGCGCCGGCTGCAAAGCTTCTCCTCACGACACGAAGGCCGCCGAAGCAGATCTCGGCCCCGCTCTACAGAGCGGCGTGAGACGTTTTAGGACCTGCGCGGGATTTCGTTCTTTTTTTTCAATACTATCTGCAGAAATACAAATAAATATGCTTGGATGCGTATTTTGGAATGCCTACATATGCGGAGAGAGGTGGCTCATGGAAAGATGTGACGCCACACGAAGTGGTGAAGTTCATTGCACATCTGATTTATATAGGTGTTGTTGACATCGCGGGCATCAGTCTGTATTGGAACACGAGTAGGCTATTGTCGTAAAAAAACAAAAAAAGAGTTATGCGGAAAGTGCGCGAGTGCACCTGTGTCTAACGAAAACCAGGAAATGCTTCACCACATTGCACGAGCAGCGAAGCAGTACATCTGTTCAGATTTTTTTGTATATTTTAATAGAAACATTGTGTTGTACATTTATTTTTTATATTATTCCTGGGTCATTTATCTTCAAATATATATTCTGAATTTTCTCTGTTCTGAGTGTTTTTCATATATAGTTTTTTATTGCTCTGTTTATCAGCTGGCAACAAAAAGTTACACACTTCAAATTTTTATACATTCCACAATATTTTGTTGCTTTACAACTTATATTTTTTTAAAGATCATTTCATTATGTGTAATTTGGTATGCTGCATGGAGTGCTTTTCAAACTGGCAAAAAACTTTCTTCCCGAGGCATATGAAAAATAACCATTTTCTCACGGTAACGAAAGAGTTAAGAAAACCACAAAGAAGCATCAAAACCACATGGTAGATGATAAGGCGACTTGAACAATGGGAACACCCTCCCATGTGTGATTAGGTTTGCACCAAGGAGGATACATAGAACTTGCTGGAGTGGAAGCCACCTATGCGCCCCTATTGGGGAGAGTGAAGCTGCGCCGAGGCGCGCGGCGGCCATCTTGCCACTGGCAGAAAGGAGCCGCGCGCTGCTGCACGCATGCTTTTTCGCGCTGCCGATGAAGTTGCTCGCGTTTGTAAAGCAATGAAATCAAGCAGTTCTGCTTGCAAACATTTATTTCCGACTTGTAAGCAGCCAAGTGACATCTATAGAAGTGAATTCACCTGCACAGGCATTAGATAGAGGCGCTTAATTAAATCAGACGCATGGTGAAAAACATGATGACCGGTGCCCTACTGAAGTAATCGCCCTTGACAGAGGTGGTCTCACCTATTATTGATCCATTCTTGGTTTCGTTCCTTCGTCATGTGGCGTATACTCACTTTTACGTATTCTTAGCGATTCGCTTGCACAAATTGTAAACGTTCAAGCGGGTCAAAGTCAAGGATGTGCTGCTCCAGTTACTGGAACCACTTTTTCTCGGCAGAAAGAAGCTACTAGGACTTCCAAGATGAGGTGTTTTGCCCTTCGTTATCATGATGGCATCACATGCATTTAGCCATTAGCTATCAGTCCTTTTTCTACTTCTTCACGCATGCCAGTGACGTCTTGCGATGGTGCAGTAATTCCACCTCTGCTCTTCTGTTTAATTAAAGGTGCAAACTAACCTGAGTGCAGGGCTGTGATGCACTGCTCACACGCAGTTGTTGTAACGAACTTTTCGAGCATTGAAGCCTGCTATGTATGACACCACGAAACCGGCAAAAGCAGAGTGGCTTTTCGGGTCAGTATCGGCCTGCAGGGCTGATGATCTGCGCATGTCAATGAGTGTGCTTTTTGCATGTGCTATGGCAGCAGTAGTGGCTGCATTCAAGATGGAGACAATGTCTTGGGCAAGTTTCCTGAACAAGAACCACCGTCTGAACGGACAGGTGCTTGTATGCAGCCATAGGCTGTGCAGCTGTTGCATTGTTATGTCCGCCTCATCCACGTATTAACCCAAAGAAAGTTTTCGGCGTGGTATTGACTGAGTTTGTCAGCAAGTACTTCAGCTGATCCTGGCCGACAACCTCGTCAATTATTCTTTCGGTGCTTGCCATCTGCATGCATATCCAAAAGCCAACAAATCCACTTTTTTTTTTTTCAGTTCTTCTGTCACTGCACTTCCTGCCGGGTCTCTCAGCCCATAGACGTATTCTTGAGCCTCAGAAAAAAACGGCTTCCAGCGAGCAGTCAAAGCAGTCCGGCGTGAACTGCACGGAGCATATAGGTGATCTTTGTCTTTCACATTCCACGGTGAATGGCACTCTCCCACAGGTTCCGCACTGAGGGATCTTTAGCAAACCTGTCAAAAATATCACTGCTATTGTTGCATGCTCATACCTGTCATACCGCGGTCAATTAGCACCCCTCAGTATATCGCGAATGGCTCATTCGAAATATTTTCGCGTACTTATGGGCAGAATGTGAGGCTACAACCTTCCTTCAGCCTGTTTGCACATCCATAAGCGGACACAGAGGCAACCATAGTCAAACCGTTGGTGTTTCATGGACAGAGCGTCAAATAACGCACGCAAGCAGTGGCGCGCGCTTTCTGCCTCTTGCAATATGGAGACGGCCGGCTTCACTTGACGAGCGCCCCCACCACTCCAGCAAATTCTATGTATCCTCCTTGGGTTGCACCTGCTTTGCACTTCACGTGAGGGCTTCAAAATACTTTAAATGGCCCTTCCTTCTCCCTGTGTGTGTTTCCCGCTTTCATATATAAAAGGGAGACTCGTCTAGCGCTCATTCAGTTCATTCTAAGGCTGCCGTGGGTAGACCACGGAAATTAAAGACACCAGAAAAACAACGTGAATGCTCGATGAAAGGAACAAATTCGTCTTGCTGCAAATGGTTGCGGAACCAATCACAATCTACCACAGCGCCACAAAGCGATTATCACCACGATTACTCTAAAGAAATAATAAAACATACCCCACCATCAGCATGTGTGGTATTTGAATACAGCTTCACTGGACATTCATGTTGCAGGGCAGGATGGTGGGTCAATTTTTTAAATTTCTACAGCGCGACTAGACGCGGACGAAGAGGACACGCAAACACACACACAGCGCTGACTTTCAACTGGAATGTTTATTTTTCATATGCACGTGACGCTTATATAGGACACACGCCAGCAGGTGCACACAAAACAAGAAACAAAAGCAGGACCCAAACGCGCATGTTCTGCCGCAATCACAACCAGTTGCCACCAGCCTAGAGTGACGCATCCAGATATCTCTTTTCCTTATCTGTTAGAGACAAGGATGGCATGCTGACACATGTATCATTCATTTTATCTATTTCATACGCTTCAATAATTCTCTAGTCAATCGATCTCTTGCCCTGTTGAGTATACTAGTTTTATCAAAAATGGGAAAACAGCCACATCTTTTGGCAGTGAATGGCAAGGTGTCCGGAAATAACTTTCGTGACATTGTACTTATGTTCGCGCAACCTTTGATTCACACACCGGCCGGTCTGGCCAATGTACACACGGGAACATGGACATCGGGACGGAATAGATAACGTCTTTAGCGCAGGCAACAAACTTCTCGCTATGTTTAGTGGAACAGGAAGCATTTTCTTTTTCCTTTCGGCGTTCACTCGCCTGCAAAGTCCCTGCAGTCGCACGGGGCGCGGAAAAAACAACCGTCCACACCGGACCTTCTCGCAATCCTTTTCAGGTTGTGAGATACGGTGTGGGATGTAGGGCACTACTGCGAGCTTTTTCCTTCGAGTGTCACTCTGATGCTCACTCGGATTAGACCTGTACTTTTTTGTTCAGGCGCTCCGCCACCGATGACAACAGTCTCATGGGGTAAAACCGGAGTCGTACAGACGCTTGGCCTGGCCCCACAAACTTTCCTCAATCTTATGCTCCACAAGACTTGGACAAAGAATTGTGGAAACACGATCTGAATCACGGCACGTTTTGACTAAACTTGGAGTGCGCCGATGCCAATGGCAAACCCGGCTTGTACCTCTAGGCTCGTAGCTACAGCAACACCTCTTGGATGGCAATACAACCCTATGTCCAAAATCTTATGAAATTGTCCTTTGGGACTTCATGCGTCAGTAAAAGAGGGGACAACACGTCAGTAAAAATGCTCAGGGTTCTAGCATGTGCTTCTGGAAAGTCAGCGCTGTGTGTGTGTTTGCGTGTTCCTTCTTCGTCCGCGTCTAGTCGCGCTGTAGAAACTAAGCATGAACAACCAACTAGCCCGCCAACGCACTTTAGTCAATTTTTTTAAAATTAATTTTACAGTGTCAGATAATCCTGAGGTGAATGAACACTGAAAGAATAAGCGCTAAAAATTTACACACACAAAAGGAGAACAGACAAAGGACTGACACTTTTTGTGCTCATCAATTTTTAGCGCTTATTCTTTCAGTGTTCATAGATAGCCAACTAGCTAAGGTGAAATAAAGCAAAGGATGTTAAACTCGCATAGAACTGCATATATGATAGAAATTTGAACATCGTCGGCAAGCAGAGTTATCTGGAGGACAGAAAGCATCTGGGAAAGCTAGCACCAACGCGAGCCGTAGATAATAATGATTTAATTATGCTTGAGTGCTTTGTAGTGGGTGGCCCATTTAAACCACACACTCATGCGCAATTCACGTGTTTGATGCATGGTGCGGTTTATACACTTCTGCCATGCGAATTGCAGTGCTAACACTTTCGTGACCGCACCTATTCTCATTGTGGACTGTGCTAATGATGACTAAGTTCTAATTTGGCGCTCTCTGAGGGCTTCTGGACAGCTAACGTCATTTAAAGGGTAAAAGAGTCATTATTTTATCAGTGTCTCTTTTGAGTTTTTTTTCTGCCGCGGGGGGATATTTAAAGCACCTTGCAGTCAGGAGGGCGAGCGCTCGTGGTTTCGGTTATGGCGTCGACATCGCTCGCATGTGCTTCTGGAAACGGTGTGAATTTGACGGATTCCAATGAATCTGAGCGTCAGTCTCTGGATAATGGTAGCACTGTAGTTCTTTCAATAGCCTTTGCAGATCGCTCAATGTGCCGTTGAAATGCCCAAGAAACGTGGAGTTAGAAAAGGAAATGAATCTATGAAAATTGGGTTTGAAGAAAAACCTAACCGCATTAAGAAATGATTTCGCAGCAAAGCTTTTACTGAGTGAACAAAAAGTGTCAGGCAGGTCGCGCAGAACTCAGCGATGCACTTGCCAGTATAGGCTTCTTGAGCAAAGATATGATGTGATAAAAGCTGCAAATGACAAGATGCGTGCCGAGACACGCATCTTTACAAAATCAAATAATGACCTGAAAAGTGTGAATGCTGGTCTGACAAGGGAATTGCTCACTTAGTAACACTACACACGCTTTAAACAATATATAAATTCGAGGAATCAAAATGCAGCAAATGAAAATCTTCCACAGCTAATAAGGGATGTTGGTTGAAAGGTTCAGCGTGAATGCGTTGCTGGGCGAGTTGGTGCATTGTCTGAAAATAAAAGCAGAGCGCAAAAATGACTGGACACAAGAGACAAGAAGACGCGACGGGCGCTCACTACCAACTGATTTTATTGCGAAAGAATTGGGGGAAATATAGAGAGCGTACGTCACAATTCTTTCGTAATAAAATCAGTTGGTAGTGAGTGCCCGTCCCGTTCTTGTCTCTTGTGTCCCGTCTTTTTGCGCTCTGCTTTTATATTCGTTCAGTGTGAAATAGGATCAGCAGACATCAACACAGTGCACAGAGTGCCTACACCACGAAATCCTAAAGCAAACAATATCATTGTACGATTTGTTTCACAGGATAAGAAAACTGAATTCCAAAGGAAAGCTCGCAAAGCTCGCTTCACCGTAAGAGACCTTGGAAGCAGTAAGGAGCACAAGCAGTGTTCTTCAATGATCACTTGATTCCGAAAACAAGTCGCTATTCTCTGAAGCCTGACATTGAAAAAGAATCATCAGTGGCAGTTCCTGTGACTGAACAGTGCGTGATTAAAGCCAGAAAGAGTGTAGCAAGTCATGTGCACAAAATACAAACGAATGACAACTTGCGCGTTTTCTTTGAGAGCAGTAAACGGCCACTCGATAATGTCACTGCTAATACACCTTGGGAATCATCATGGCTCTGGAACTGCTTGAAGTTGAACAATTATAATCGCCAATGAAAACATCACCTATCTGTCACTACTTCATCTAAATGTTCGCAGCCTGCAGAAGCACTATGACGAACTGCTTGTCTTGAACACATCTTAAAGCACTCATTCCACGTGATTGCACTATCGGAAACCTGGCTCAGCAATGGGGCTGATGTTCCTTACCATTACCAGGCTATCACTCAAAGTTGCTAACAGATCGAATTTATTGTCAGACCAGCTGCGCACTGCATCGTCGCACTTTTATCAATACATCAGTGTCTTATTCTGTCAGGCGCGACATTGTAATTACATCGGATTTATGTGAAACTTTGTTCATTGAAGTTCAAGTCATACCACGAAAGGCTTATTGCCACACAAGACTAAAAAAAAACCTTGATAGGCGTGGTATAAGACTCACCACTTAGCAAATCGAACACTTTTTCCAAGAACTGGAAGAATACTCGATACCTACATTGGGAACCGAATCTTCATGTCATTTACTGGGCGATATCAGTATGACGTCGCTCAGAAGGACTCTATTAATTATTCTTATATGTTCATAGCGTAGTTTAGCGCAAAAAAAAAAAAAAGGAACAGTGAGAGGACAAGGACACAGCGCATTCTTCCAACTAAAGTTTATTGGATTGGAACGCATGTATATATACACGCAGGGAAAGCAAGAAAAGAAAAAAAAACCAGAAGTAAAAACCGAAAGGTGAAAAGAATAAAAGTGCCGATAAGTCACACACGTGTGCCAACACCGCCCACCTTCCCATGTCTCGCCAAAAACAAAAGCTCTTTGTCAGAAAGATGCAAGGAAGGCGTGCTTACGCATGCGTCCCCAGACCGTTTAATTTCCTCAGCCTCGATGATTTCCCTCACCCTTTGGTCCCGACTGCGTGCAAGGACCGCAGTGTTATCAAAGAGGGCCTACACTCACAATCCCGCACGTGGATGCCGAGGTGCCCCGATACTGTCGTTTGGACGCTGTAGTAGTGCTCACGGAGCCTCTCGTTCAGGCAACGTCCCGTCTGACCCACGTACTTTCTACCACACGTCAGAGGGATGGCGTACACAACGCCTTGAACGCATGGAACGAACTTTCGCTTATGGTCTGTGGTGCAGCCTCTTTTTTCTTTCATCCGAGAGGTCGAACTGCACAAGCCCGAAAGCTTTTCAGGGGCCGAAAAAACCACGCGAACCCCAGCGCTTTCCCCGATTTTCTTAAGCCTGTGCGAGACATCATGCACATAAGGCACAGCTGTCTTCTTCTTATCTTGCGCCCTCCATCTCGCTCTGCGTTCCTCCTTCTTCCTGGGTCCCTGATATCCCTAAGCAAGCCTTCAGTCACAGACGACACCACGTCCGGCGTGTAACCTGCGACCCTAAGGCGGGACACCTGCTCCAGAAAGGCGTCATCCACCTTGTGGTGACACGACTTGCACAGGGCCTTCTGCAAGGCCGAGTGCGCTATTGCCCTTTTCACCAGCTTCGAGTGGCCCGACGAGAAGGGCAGCAATGGCTTCTGAGCACGAGGCTCATACCGCCAACAGGTGTGATGTCCCGAAAAAAACAGCCTCAAGTCTAGAAACTTGATGGTGTCACCTTCAGGGAGCTCATACGTGGCCTCAAGGGGTTGGAGCTCGTCCTGGAAGACCTTCAAGATAGACATGGCATTCTGTTCGCAACCTGCCAAATCTGCCGAGTGAAAACCAAAAAATCGTCCACATACCGGAAAACTTTCACAACGCTAGCCCCTTGTAACTGGTTTTCCAGTTTCCTATCAATGCGGGCCAAGAACAGGTCGCTAAGGATCGGAGCAATGCACGACCCTATACAGATGCCCTGACGTTGCAAAAACACATCACCAGCCCAGGCAGAAAAGGTTGACTTAAGGTACAGTCATTGCTCCGATCCTTAGCGACCTGTTCTTGGCCCGCATTGATAGGAAACTGGAAAACCAGTTACAAGGGGCTAGCGTTGTGAAAGTTTTCCGGTATGTGGACGATTTTTGGTTTTTCACTCGGCAGATTTGGCAGGTTGCGAACAGAATGCCATGTCTATCTTGAAGGTCTTCCAGGACGAGCTCCAACCCCTTGAGGCCACGTATGAGCTCCCTGAAGGTGACACCATCAAGTTTCTAGACTTGAGGCTGTTTTTTTCGGGACATCACACCTGTTGGCGGTATGAGCCTCGTGCTCAGAAGCCATTGCTGCCCTTCTCGTCGGGCCACTCGAAGCTGGTGAAAGGGCAATAGCGCACTCGGCCTTGCAGAAGGCCCTGTGCAAGTCGTGTCACCACAAGGTGGATGACGCCTTTCTGGAGCAGGTGTCCCGCCTTAGGGTCGCAGGTTACACGCCGGACGTGGTGTCGTCTGTGACTGAAGGCTTGCTTAGGGATTCAGGGACCCCAGGAAGAAGGAGGAACGCAGAGCGAGATGGAGGGCGCAAGATAAGAAGAAGACAGCTGTGGTGCCTTATGTGCATGTCTCGCACAGGCTTAAGAAAATCGGGGAAAGCGCTGGGGTTCGCGTGGTTTTTTCGGCCCCTGAAAAGCTTTCGGGCTTGTGCAGTTCGACCTCTCGGATGAAAGAAAAAAGAGGCTGCACCACAGACCATAAGCGAAAGTTCGTTCCATGCGTTCAAGGCGTTGTGTACGCCATCCCTCTGACGTGTGGTAGAAAGTACGTGGGTCAGACGGGACGTTGCCTGAACGAGAGGCTCCGTGAGCACTACTACAGCGTCCAAACGACAGTATCGGGGCACCTCGGCATCCACGTGCGGGATTGTGAGTGTAGGCCCCTCTTTGATAACACTGCGGTCCTTGCACGCAGTCGGGACCAAAGGGTGAGGGAAATCATCGAGGCTGAGGAAATTAAACGGTCTGGGACGCATGCGTAAGCACGCCTTCCTTGCATCTTTCTGACAAAGAGCTTTTGTTTTTGGCGAGACATGGGAAGGTGGGCGGTGTTGGCACACGTGTGTGACTTATCGGCACTTTTATTCTTTTCACCTTTCGGTTTTTACTTCTTGGTTTTTTTTCTTTTCTTGCTTTCCCTGCGTGTATATATACATGCGTTCCAATCCAATAAACTTTAGTTGGAAGAATGCGCTGTGTCCTTGTCCTCTCACTCGTCTGTTGCCTGTTTTTTGCGCTAAACTACGCTATGACTGACTCGTTCCAACTCGCCCAACAAGCAACGTTGCTAAGTTACATTCTTATACTGACTTGCTCGCTCGCGAAGGTCTGCTGCAATTAACATCTGTCACTCGTGTAACAAGTTCGCAACAAAGTATACTTGACCACATTATAACAAGCCGTCCATCACCAATCTTTGTAACAGGCGTCATTTCATGTGACATCACTGATCGTCTGTCAGTGTTTGTAATATCAAATCCGACTAATCAAACAACAAAAAATAAAGTCGCGCACATTTTATGACAAGAAGCAGATTTTCCACTCTTTGGCAAGAGAGAACTGGCAAGAAATGTATTCTGCAAGTTCAACTGAGGAAAAATATAATGCATTTATCGACATTTTACAGAGACACATGACGGTTGGAGAGACCACTATCACTGTTACGAGAACTAATTTTAAACGCACACCATGGATAACAGCTGGCCTTTTGCGCTCCATAAACCACAAGAACAACATGTACAGGGGTGCAACAGCTGCACCAATTGCGCCAATTTGATACAATTCCTTATATTAGTGCCAAGCTGATCCAAAACCGTGAAATTTGTTGCAATTGCGCCACGCTGCGCCAGAATGCCCGACCAGCTTCAAAATTTTCTCAGTTGCGCAAATTTTAGTGAGAAATGGAGGCCGCGTTGGTCATCTGCAGTGTGGGCATCGTCATCTAATACAGACGCGCAGACCCTAACCCTAACCCCCCGTAAAAGTTTCACCGCAAGAACAAAGCAGTGAATTCAATAGTAACAAATTGTAATGTTATACAAGTGAGGTTGGCACTAAACTCGTTCGTATCTGATCTCGCGTAACTCTACAAAACGTTGGTGTAAGAGAATACGGCCGCTCCAGGGAAGAATGCTCTTTCGCCACAGTGTCTTCGCATTGAGAGCGGCAGCATGTAGAAGGGTATACGAGCCACCCGCTGATGGCTGCCGAGATAGCGCGTGCGCCAGCGATCGCGACCGCGCCTTTGGAAGCAAAGTTCAATGTTGCTGCTCGGGCGGGGCGTTTCCTCTCTGCCTCGACGGCAGGCCTCCCGAGGAGTGGTGTTATCACATGTGCCCTCCGAGTGACGGAGATGTGCTGGCTCATTTCATTTGTGCTTCAGCCGCGTTCGTTGCCTGCACTTGCACGATTTTACCCGCGGTAGAACATACTATGCGCCGGGGATGTTATCAATTTGGATTTTATACGGAACACTGAACATGACGCGAGAAACCCATCCAGTGTCCATATAACTGCTATTGCAATAAAAAAGGACAGTGATTCTCAAATTTCCTGGTGCTTGTTTTATTGCGTCGAGAACGTTTTTAAGCCAGTTTTGTCGCAACACACTGGTGTCCTGCGGAAAAGCGTGCTGAGATTTAGAAGGGGCTATTAGTACTAGCTGTCAGGACAACAGCATTAATTTTGTTCATTAAAGGGGACAGACAACTGCCCAGAATATGAAAAAATTGAGTTGACTCCACTGATGTAAAGATTAGAGCAGCTACAGGGCTAGTTGGTGTTGCATCTTGGACAATTCGCGCTTTTTACTTGTACTGAGGACGGACTGAGTACACACACAAACACCGAGCGCAGGACTAACAACTGTTTTATTTCAAGGCAATTTTCCTCATATATATACCCAAGTGAACGCAATCACAAAACCCGAAGCAAGATAAATATTCAATGGGCCATGCGCATGACATAGAGTTATTTTGTTCCTATGAAGTGGATTTCTTTTGGAAGAAAGATTAATGGTATGGTGCGTGATTTACATTCGTCGGCATGTTGCCTGTGTCATCATGTAAGATTCGGTTATAACTCGTTCATTTTATCGTGTACCTGCCGACAAGATTGTGGTTTCTCGAAAGCGGCTAACATTTACATCTGCGAAACATGTTTTGCTAATTTCCCGGATGCGTGATTAGTTCACAGTTATTTTCGATGTTCTCTTAATCTTGTATTTAAACACCTTTCCGTCTGTCCGACGTATCTCCTACCGCATGTCAAAGGAATGTTGTAAACTTTCTAACGTGGTTTATACCGCAATTGTTACTCTGGCTTCTTCCTCGCAGCCATTAACCTTTCGACACATTCCTATTAGTTTTTCCGGAGCCGAGAAAACCCAGTTCGACATTCTGTGCATTTGCAATCTTTTTAGCTTGTGTGAGACTGTGTGTATGTATGGCCAGAACTATTGGTCTTGCTTTTTCGGTAGCGGATCCCTCACTTTTACCATTCTTTTTTCCGTTAATTGTTTTTAACAGCTTTTCAGCCACCGACGCAATCACACAATCAGGAATATCACTGCACTTCAGCCTGTTCCACCTGTATGTTGACGCTCTGCGCTATTTTATGAGGACAGTATTTCTGCACACTTTGCTTTAGACTACAAAATGCTACGCCCCTTTTGATTAACTTTGAATGCGCAGAACTGTATCTCATGATGGCCTTAGTTCCTTTTGTTAAGTACATCCAACATGTATGATCACAATAAGAAAAATCTGAAGGTCTAGAAACTTTAAAGAAGACTCAGTTTGGCATTTCAAACGTGAATTCTAGCCCCGGAAACACTTCTGTGAACTTCTGCAAGATTTTTTCCACGTTAACTGAATCCGATCTTTTGTATGGTAGGCAAGCAGGAAATCATCCACGTATCTAAAGCAAGCTTTCACGTGCATCTCATTAAAAAACGGCATTAAAAGTCGGTCTCCCTTTGCCATAAAAAGATTGCACAGCAAAGGAGCTAAGCATGAGCCGATACAGATTCCTTTTCGCTGCGCGTACACACCACCTTCGTATTCAACAAACAGTGATTTGCAGATAGAGTTTTAGAAGTTCAATAAACCGTGCGCACTGGTTCCACATTGTTTTTCGAAAGCTGTTTCACCAAACGACTCTATGCACTCTTCAACGGCTTGGATTGCTGCCGGTTGTGGTATATTGTAAAACATATCTTTAACATCAATAGAAAAACACATAATTGGCTCACTTTCCTTGATGAATGCGATCACTTCCTCGGATCGACGTAGCATGCATGGGTTCTTCTATTGGCAGAACAGACAGATGCGTTTTTAGGTACATAGCCACACATCGTTGCCATGTTCCTTTGTCCTCGACGATCATTCGAAAGGGGCGGTTTCTTTATGCATCTTAATGTTGAAAAACGGGTTTAGGGTGAGTTCACTACTTCCTTTTACTTTCGTTCGTAGCTTGTTGAGGCCAAGTCTTTCACACGTTTTTTACAGCCAGATTTTGTACCTGCTTTAGATTTCTTTCGTCGTAGTCAGAAGCTTCAAATTCTTCATAATTGCTTCTGTCGCCTTTTGTTCATATTCATCTTTCTTCATCACCATGAACCTCGCGGTCTTGTCCGTTAGCAGCAGCTTCAAGTTGGAGCGTGTGAGATAGTTGACTGTTTCTTTAACAGCACATCCTCGATTTTTTTGGTTTTGAATACCGCATGACGCAGTCCATGCTTTCCGAGATTGTGGCCTCTCTTTTTCCTTCTGGAACTCGATTAGCAATCGAGTGTACGATTCCGATCAACTTTGCCGGTTTAACAGTGGGTTTTACCGCAAACTTTGGTCCCTTGTCGATCGTGCATTGCACTGCATTGCATTCTACATTGCAGAAGCCAGAGTAACAATTGCGGTATAAACCACGTTAGAAAGTTTGTGGAATGCAATAAGGAAGTAGTTTACAACATTCCTTTGACATGCGGTAGGAGATACGTCGGACAGACGGAAAGGTGTTTAAATACAAGATTAAGAGAACATCGAAATAACTGTCAACTAATCACGCATCCGGGAAATCTAGCAACACATGTTTCGCAGTGTAAATGTGAGCCGCTTTTCGAGAAAACCACAATCTTGTCGCAGGTACACGATAAAATGGAACGAGTTATAACCGAATCTTACATGATGACACAGGCACATGCCGACGAATGTATCAGCGCACCATCCATTAATCTTTCTTCAAAAGAATCCACTTCATAGGAACAAACTAACTCATATGTCATGCGCATGCCCATTTGAATATTTTATCTTGCTTCGGGTTCTTGTGATGCTTTCACTTGGGTATATATGTGAGGAAAATGCCTTGAAATAAAACAGTTGTTAGTCTGCGCTCTGTGTTTGTGTGTGTACTCAGTCCGTCCTCGTACGATAAAAAAGCGCGAATTTCCAAGATGTAAAGATTGTCCGTTGCACTGACTCAAACCAACCCTGTTTTTTTCGTGAGAGATGGATTTATATTTTTATTTCTTAATTGAAAGTCGCGAAAAATGACCTGTGGCGCCTCTGGCGGCAAAAACGTGAATGAACCGATGAAGACGGCCACGTGACTGTTGATTGCTGTAAGCGGTCTTTCATCTCGGGGGACTGCACAATAAGCCGAAATAGGATTTGTAGCAATTTTTGGAGCAGCAGAATGTTGCTTTTGGAGCACAAAAATCCAAATTTGGAGCAGGTTATGAAAAAAAGTATTCGGCAGAACCCACGCCTTGGTGGGAATCGGTGTTAAGCCTGTTTCACATGCGAGCGACCGAGCGGCGGGGCCGCAGCGATCGAGCGGCAGCAGGACGCTCGGACGCGGCTTCGTTTCAACATGCACCGCTTTTGCGCGGCGCGCGCCTCTGCGATGCGCAGTGATGGTTCTGGGAAGCGCCCGTTATCCGCGGGTTTCCTTTCTCCGGGCTCGCTTGTTTTGGTGCGCTTGGGTTGCAAGTTTCACGAGCCTTCTACTTCGGTGATCGATTTTCACGCGCCTAAACCTTGAATGATGAAAATGTGCAGTGT